>NW_008824196.1:1705077-1721273 GCF_000699105.1 Pygoscelis adeliae
GGAGACGGCGGGAGTTGTTGGGGGGGGGCACTGGTGGGTACTGGGAGTTATTAGGGGAGAGGAGTAGTGGGAAAAGAGGGCTCTGGGGTGTGCTGGGAGGGACTGGGAAGCACGGGGTGGGGGTGGGGGGCCACTGGAAGGGGGGGGCGGCGGGGGGGCCCCCCAGAAATCACACTACCAGCAAATGAGCTAATAATTTTTATGGGTTCTGATGCACTGTTATTTCTTTGCAAAACAGAATCACTTTGTCAGAGCTGAATCCCACAACTGAATGTCATTGTAAGAATGTGGCAAATATACCAGTTTTCATCACAGAAATATTATGCCATATGGGCCACATATGAAGAGGTAGAAGGATTTATAAGAACAGTTAAAAATGCTATCAGTGCTGATCACGATGCACAGTAGGAATTTAAGTCACACTGATAAGATACCACAAAGGAAAACAGTCCCATTCATATGGTCAAACATATGTCAAAAGGTTGGACGTTTACCCTGAGATCTAGTCCCACACCGTGCCACCTTCAAAACTGTCTGTTTGAATAAATGATTCTCTGACATACGCAGTAAGACATCTCTGGTAACTCACAATAGCCCAAAAGACATCATTCTTCCCCACAAACAGAGAAATGCTTAAATTCACTTTCTGTTTATTATTTCTTTCTTTTACATTCCTTGCTTCTTGGTCAGAAAATATAACAGATATTTCTCTGAACAGGAAAGTGAAATAAAACAGGATCTTTGTGTTACCCCAGAACCATTTTTTCCAAAATACTAGAACCAGCTTCTACTCTAATTAGAAATAAGTGCTGATCTTATTTTTTTCCAGAGAAACCAAGTGTCAAACTGTTCTGTGAAAACATCAAAAAGGAGCCACTTTGAAAATGAAAATACAGATTTTCACTTTACTACTGCTAATATCAGAACATGATTTTTCTGTGGGGTTTTTTTTTGGGGGGTTGGGGGTTTTTTAATATAAAAGTCAAATTAAACTAAAACTTGGAGCTATGATATTCAGGGGTGACAAAGGAGACAGGTAGATGAGGGAGAGAGAAATCAGGCAGTTTTCCAGTGTCCCAAAGGAGTAACATCGCTGCCTTTGGTCTGGATATCCAGGGGCTTATTTATGCTAGTGAATGGTGGGAACTAGCTGTTGCAGATTACAGGAAACCTGCTTGGTTTGCAGGGTTATGTCAGGAATCTGACTAGAGGCAATCACAGAGTCGCTGCATTCCCTGTGGAATGGGCTGGTTCCATCATACAGATATTTTTCTAGTAAAAAACTGCCCCACCAGAAAGGCAGGGATGAGTCAGACCGAGTGTAGGTAGGTATCTACACCTGATCTTGTCGCTGAGCATATATTGAGAGAAACAAGCCATTCCAGGAAGCAATTCACCTCACCTATTGTAGACGTCCATTTCAGAATCAGGCAGAATAAACCACAGATGTGCCAGTTTCTTTCTACTGATAGAAAGAAACTATCTCTTCTTTCGGAGATAAGTTAGATGAGTCTTGGTCAAGTTGATAATCAAGTTCGTATACGTGAATTTTGGCAATTATGATCTTCTCAGTAATAAATCAGAGTGTATATACATACAGCTACAAAAACCTCAAACACGATCTATATTTTTTTAACTCTTTATGCTTATATAGAAAAAAATTTCATGTCTAGAAATCAGTGACAAATATTGAAATTATTTTGATTGTTCCACTTTGATATTTTGTTAGGTCTAGACTTGTATTTTTTATTATTCTTTATTTTCTCTTTTTAAGCAATTTCCACATTCCTGTTATAAACAAGCAAGGCCAGATGTGTAAGATGCTGAACAATTACAACTTTCAACTCTTGCTTTCCAGCATCTTTCCAGTGTTGATTCTATTACCTAATTTCCACTTCAATGGGTTATGTTTTTAAAGGAAATCTACCCAAGATTATCATTGCATTGTAATAGTCTGGATCAAAGAGCATTTATTACAAATTTATGATCTATTTTTAAGATTTGACATCAGCAAAAAGCTTAATATCAAGTAGTCATTAACAAATTAGCACTGCACGTTTGGGATAGTTATACCCTGCTCTTGCCTAGTTATTTAAGCACACAAAAATGAACAGTAAACATTATATATTTTTCTTGTTCAGTGGATCAGTTTAGCTCATATTTTGTCACCCTGAATGGTCTTTCTACCTTTTATCGACTATTTGTGATTGGAGGTTTTACAATAATCCCTCAAGAAAAGGATGGATAGGCATTATCTTTTCTTAAGCTGTACTTCTGTGAGCAGCACATAACTGCAGCAACTGAGTTACTCGCATATTAGTGGCTAACAGAAAAACTTTTCTTGAGCAAATAGAGTAGATAGTTGCAATATTTGAACTGCATGAACCTCAGTGTGAATTCCATGTTTAACAATTCAGCTGGAGAATTTGACAAGTCCAGAAGCATGAAAAAGAAATTTGGGAGCTGGCTGAGGTGACTAAACCTCTGTGTATGACACTCACATTTGGCTGCACAAAATCTTTCATATAAGCAGAAAGCACATGAACATTAGGAGTGCCATGATGATAAGTTAAATTGATCTTTTAGCTCAATAAGAGCAATGGTCCACAAAGGCAGCAGAATACAGTTCTGGGAATTGATTCGTTACCTTGCTTATTGTATCAGCTAGCAACAGAGACAGATGAGAGGTTTGAGTAATGTGAAATGGCCCACATTTACTACAAAAACAGTTTTCTTTTAATTAAGTCCTCCTTCAGCACTTGATTGTGTGAAGAGCTGAATTCTCTGGTTCAATTCAGAAAAATACTGTAATGTCTTTCTTGAGGAAAATGTATAGTCTTATCACTTTTAATAGGATTACTTTCATATTTCCAGCTCAGTGTGTACTCAGCCATTTTCTATGATTTCATTGCAGTAAGTAGTAACCTGAAAAAATTAATATTCTGTTTACATTGTAAATTTGTTTTCTGCTAATATGAATGTTTGAAATTTTATTTTTGCAGTAGTGAAGGAGGGATTGGTTTTATATCAAACAAAACAAAAAATAAACATGCAAACCCCTCCCACCACCCTCCCCAACTAGTGAAAGAAAAAGAGAATCTAGAAATGCTAGAATCTAGTGTTTCTTCAACATGTTGTGCATCATTAACAAAGGACATCAGCCGTTAGAGGTGTTAAGCAAAATCAGACATCTTGTCCTCATCTTCTGCATGCAAAATTCAGTTTAGTAGAAACAAAAGGAGAATATATTGAAGACGCAAAAGGAGAATATATTGAAGAAGAGACAGGCCAAAGGGGTCTCCAGGCAGCAGAAAACAGACCAGCCATGTTCCACAAAGGTGAAGAAGAAGGTGGGGCAAGCGATTGAAGATCAGGCAAATTCAGAGCACAGTGTCCCTCTCTCCTCAATCCCTCGTAATACAAGCTTCCCAAGACATGCAATTCTCTCTCCTATTACTTCTCTCCCTCCCCAGAACCACAGGAACATACTGTTTATTCATCTTAAATCTAGTGACTATGCATGCCTAGTGGTGGGTCACATGAAGAAATAAATGTGTATAATGGTTAGAGAATGGAGAAAAATATTCAAGACCCCTGTGGCCCCTGAAAACAAACATGCCTTTATGCCTCTCTTACAGTGTTTTTATAAATTTTACCTTTCACTTTTAAGCAGCTCTACATAGTATAAAATCTAAATATTTCGCAGGAGCTTTAGTGAGTTAGATGCCTGCCTCCTGCTTACATTTGAGTCAACTACTTATTTGAGTACTTTTGATTATTTCACGAGTGTTATAAAACAATATATTCATGCAAATTAACAGAGAACTCTCCACGAGAGCTTCTCCAAGTGCAAAAAATTATGATAGTGTTCTACCGGGAAAAGAGAAAAAGGAATTCAAAAAATTTGGCTTACTGCAATAGAGCTAAGCCACTGGAAACTAGTTATTTGACACATCCCACAGCTTAAAAAAGCTAGTGACATTTTTTCAAACAACCCGTTCATGAAAAAGGATGATAATGACACTGCTGGCTGCTCTGCCTCAAGAGGGAATTGTCCATCTGCTAGCAAATCCCTGTATCTATATTATTATTAAGCAGTGTTTATAGAAGTATCAGAGTACCCTTGGCACACTGAGAAACCAATAGGGCACATTTCAAGACAGAAGATTTTTTTAGTTAAAATTCTGGGATCATTTTCTTTTCCACATAAAAGAACTGTGTTTCAAGATCAGCTTCATTAGGAAGCTCTGCTGGGATTTGATGTTTTTATTTTCTTACAGAGCGAAAACTTATTTCTCTAAGAAGAGCTCCATCTCCTCACACATAAAATGAGCAAATATACAATTGTTCCCCCTAGTTTTAATTTGCATTTTATTATTACAACTAGATTAGAATTTTATACATTGTGTCATTATTTAGAAACAAGCTGCTTTCATATTTCCCACAATTTCTGAATAAAAACAAAGCCACTCTTAGCTTTTCTTGTTACTACTGCTAATAACATATATGAATATGGATACAAAAATACAGCCCCCTAAAATCTGTGTAACTGTCCTAACAGATCCTCACTACTACTTAGAACTAAATAATTTGTCGAAATTTTATCAGCTCCAGCTATTAAAGCAAATTACAGATGAGGTGGGAGGGCTGCAAAGGTGGCATAAAGCCATGTTTTCCTTCCTTTAAAGTGTGCTTCTTTGACAAGGTATACAACACAGAATCTTGTTATTTGAGAATAGCATTCATATATAATCACAGAACAATCTAGGTTGGAAGGGACCTTTGGAGATCTTGCCAAACCTACTACTTAAATGGGGCCAAATTCAGCCACATCAGGTCACACAGGGCCCTGTCCAGATTCGTGTTGAATATCTCCAAGGATGGAGAATCCACTACATCTTTGGACAGTCTGTTCCAATGTTTCGTTATGCTCATCATGAACATTTTTTCTCCTAATATCTCATCAGAATTCCCTTTGCTGTAGCATGTGTCTGTTGCCTCTCATCCTTTTCCTCTGCACCTTTGAGAAGAGTCTGGCTCTATCTTCTGTACAGTCTCCCATCTAGTGACTCTAAGCAGCAATAGGTTCCTCCTGAGCTCTCTCCCAGACTGAGCAAGCCCAGCTCTCAGCCTCTCCATGTATATCAAGTGTTCCAGCTCCACCTTGGTGGCCCTGCACTGGACTCCCTCCATGTCTTTCCTGCACACTGAGAAGCCCAAAACTAGACACAGAACTCCAGAAGTGGTCTCACAGATGTTCATTAGAGGGGAATGATCGCTTCCCTCAACACGCTGGCTAGGGTTTTATTAAATACATCTAGTTAGGCTTTTTTTGCTGCCTGGGCACACACAGAACTCATGAAGGTTTAAGCAGTTTTTACACTTTCTAGCACAGCAGGATTTCCCCATGGTCCATATTGTGGACAACACATAACTTTAAACAGTCTTTTCATACCCATGGTATGTTTGTAGAGGGCCCAATGCAGCAGGTCTCTGAGTTGCACATATTAGTGGAATGCAAACACACACAATGAAAGATTTATTAGGATAAGAGTAGGTCAGGTAAGGTCCACTGTTGATGGAACAGGTCATTTATACTTCTAAGATAGGTCAGGCTTAGAAATACAGAAAAATATATTTGCTATTGAAAAATGCAACCCTAGTGAAAAGTGCATACTCGTAATATTCAACATATAAATGCCAATGAAAATAAGTTCCTAAACTCTTGCCTTTTCCAAAACAGGATGCCAGTTGCACTAATCGTGATAATTTATCTTTTCCTGGAAGCTTATTTGGTAGGAATGGGAAAAAAATAATCAAATTATTTCACAATAGGTCAATAAAAGCAAACAGACGAAAGTTATCTTTAGGCACAACTGTAGTATTATTTTTTGTTTGGATGATGATTTACAGCCCGACTGAAAACTAACTGAAAAATTATGAAAGTATCTCTTTTACTTCAACGAGTTTAGAATCAGATCCTTACAGGTAAAATTTTTATGCATGTCCTAGTGATTAACATTATAGAGAAATAAGGAAATGGCTGTTAATCACTCTCCAAAAGACAGTGTTTAGACAGCTTTTTTATTGTCGCAGAAAACAAATATACTCTCTAACATACTACAGTGAGCTGGCCAACCTATTTTAAAATATCAGCTGTCTTTATGTGCAACAAAGTATTAAAAAAAGAGTCTCCTGACACATATTCTATATCTCTTGAGGCCAAATTTTCAAATTAATGGATTTTTTTTTTTCTTTTTTTCCTCCCCTTTCCCTTTAAAGACTCAGATTTCCAGGCCCTCTAGAGCATCCTGATGCATTTTCTACCCTTTAAAAATAAGCTTAAAGGCTGACAGATGTTTTTTTCTTTTTCCTCTACTCTATAAAAAAGCTAAAATCTTTCAGCATGCAAACCTTGTAGTTCTAACTTTTTCTAATATATTTAGAAAACTGTTCATTTATTATTTTTTTATTCACTTCAAGAACTGAAACCAGCCTTCCAGTACTTCTCATCAATTAGAATTAATTTTAAAAGTCTAACAGCATGACACAGTATAAAATAAGAATTCTGCTAAATATCCCATGTTAAATAGAACAACAATAACACTCCGAAATATACATAAAATAATGATAGTAGTCATCTGAGCGAATATATCCTATGGTGAAATTCATAGAGGTAAAGGAGGTTTTGCACACCATTTAACCCATAAAGTCATGTGTAGGGTTCTGCTATCAGAGGAGGTGCACAAGAATGCCAATGAACCCTGCAACGTGCTGCAGAATCGTTTCAGCTCCAGCCCTGCTTTGGGAGCTAGTTGTTCCTGGTCCAACAATGCCCCAGGGAATGTCTGCAGCTGTGTGTTCATATGGAAATAGAAGATCCTAGAGAATGTGAAGCTTTGAAAACAACCCTCAAAGCAGCACAACAGCACAGAAAACGCGATGGGGCAAATATGCTCCTGAAGATTGATTCTGAAAGTGTGAATGTCAGCTCCCAACTTATTGGCACCATACTTGGATTCTGGACTAGCAAACTCCTCCCTTTAAGCACATCAGAATACTAAACTGGAAAACATTCAGCTCCAAGTGTAAAATCTTCTATGATGTTCTTCAACAGTACATTATCTGAAGATGTGTCACATGGGTCTTTTCATGAGTATGTCACTAATATGAAACTTCTTCACACCGCTGTAGAACTTGAAGTACTCTGTCCAAAAGGTTGAGGACTTCACCTTAATTATAGCTTACACTTCTGATATAAACTATATGGACAGACACAAACATCTCTGGCTGTAACTACAAGTTTTAATTCAACATGGGCATATTTAGAGTACACTGATTCATACCCTGTAATACAGAACTACAAATTTTAATTTGGCAATTACAGTGGCTTCTGTAAGAACAGGATAGAAATTTGGAAAACTATATTTTTATTTCCACAAAAACTTACGTTGGAAAACAGTTTGGACAGAAAACTTCTCATTATTCTGATCTATCAGAATATTTATTGTAAGGTTGCATATGAAAATGCATGTATAATTATAAAGTTGTATACCAAAATGCATGGTATGTAACCATGGGAAAGGGTAGGTAAAAAATCCTCAAACAAGGGGAATGCCAGTTAAGCCCACTCTTTCATCTGAAGTCTGTTAATTGCACGGTTTATAAACAAATATTTTTCCTTAACAGTCATTTTACTATCATCAGCTGCACAAGATCCTCAGCTATTGAAAAATCAATTTAGTAATTAATAGTGAAAACAATCTCTTCATTCCAATTTTGTTTACTTCTCTAATTGACAGAAGATCAAACCTATTTTTTGAATAGTGACAAATTAATTGAGTAGAAATAAAGTATCTGAATCTTTTTGGATGACTACTTTAGGATGACACAAATCATTACCTAAAAATATCTTTCCCTCCTCTTTGCTTAAAAGTCTCAGTAACTAGCTTGGCTGTAGGTCTGGTTCTACATAAATACTTTTTTCAGATTAATCCCCTCCACTGCACCTAACAGTGCAGACTCAACCTATACTCAGAACCAATGAGTAAAAGTAGTCACTGAAAATTGTTTGTAGTCAAATTCATTAGTAATATTATTTATTATTATAATACTTTTTACTAAATTAAATCTATGTTCATCCGGTACAACTGAAAGCCATGTTTTCAATAACATATGTTACAAAAAGTTTGGATGGACAGCATGCCTTGGCAAAATCCATGGACAGAATTCAAAATTTAAGGAGATTATAGTATTTGATCTCTCTGAATGGCATTGTTAATTATCTTCAAGCTTTGCACAGCCTCCAGGGTTTGCTGCTTTCAAGTAGAAATCTATCCCTGCTGCAAACCTTCCTCAAAATACAATGATGCCAAAGCAGAGTTTCTGAGTAAAGGCTTGTTGGCATCTTAAGTAAGAAGAGGTTTCCATTTTTCCATAATGTAGCAAAATGTAGTTTATCATCCTGTTCCTCTGTCCACAATTTTCTCTTTTAGGAAGAATCCCCAACTGACCTTCAAATATAAAACATCTTCATTGTTTTGAAGTAAGGACAGTGAAATGAAGCAACAGTGTAAACTGTGTTCTGTCATGTCCCTCACCTACTTACATCTTGGTGTATTATATATTCTCAGTATTTCCCATGAACTTTATTTGCAGATGAAGGTTGTCTAAAGAAACAACATGAGTCTCTTGTCAGCCTGCCTTACTTTATTTCTTTGAGGATCAAATCCTGCAAAACATCAGTCTTCAAGCAGATGAGTAAAAATTAATAATTTTCCTCTAATGAAAACATGGATGACACTAATGCTAATACTAAATTTGTTTAGTGCACACTTTTTAGTGTCTTTTAGTTTAATTATACAGAATTTAACAAGATATATACAATCATAGATGACTAAAATATGTAAGGTATTTGCTTGAAAGAAATGTATACCACTCATTTGACAGAAAGATTAATTAGAGATGTTTGAAATGAATAACCATTATGCTACTCTTTTAGTATGCTCCTTTTACTACATAGTACATGCACCACTTAGGAGAATTTAATTTGTATTGTTTCTTTCATTAAAGGGAAGCTGTCACTAAAACAAGCTTTTTTTAGAATAGTTGTCTTTTTTGTTTTGTTTTGTTCCATAATTAACCTTTGTACATGCTATTCACACAAGAGTACCAGTTCACTGTGATCACCTCCAAGCAAAGTTCGAGTCGGGGCTAACGATGTCTTATACTTTTATGGAGGAAAAATATGGCAGAGCTAGTGGCTGTTATTTTATGACACAATCAGATTGAAATGAACTTAACCAAAATGCCCTCAGAGACTTAGCTTCAACAACATTACATGCTGCTGTGAAAGAAAGGACAACCTAAGGTCACTTATTTTTACCTGGGTGATTTGGAAAATGTCCTGTTACATACATTGCTAGATATGGGATTTCTTAGCTTTTAAAATGTTTGCTTTGACATTTCAATTTCTTATTAGAAATGTGTGTCTCTGTTTTGAAAGAAATATGAAATGGAAACAAACCCCCAAAACAGTAAGAGCTTGGTAGCACACCAATGGGACTAGCTGTTTGAAGTGTTCTGAATTCTGGGTCAGCAACTAGAGATGCGTTATAATAAAGCAGCTTTCATGGAGCATGTATCTTTATAATTATGAACTTTTATAAGGGAAGTAGTCGGCTGCATTAAGATGGTATTTTGCACCTCAAGTCAAAAAACTGATTTAAAAAAAAAAAAAAGGTCAATCTACTAAGACAGAACTCCTATTGAAGCTTACTGAGATCCCTGTAGAGGTACAACAAACTCTCCAAATAAAGCACAATGCAATACTGTGACTTTCAATGACTTTTAAATCACAACCACAGGAGAGGTATGACTATGCTCTTTTACAGAATATACAGATTTCCAACTTAGATCATATCTGGCCTGACTTTTCAGAATAACCAAGTGCCCACATGTCCAACTTCATCAGCTCACAAACTGCTGCAGACACTACACATTAGAAAGCAGGGCTTTTTTTGAGAAACCTAAAATTCTGTGTCAGTTTTGCAAATTCTGTCTGCTAATCTCACCTAATAATCCAGTGATAGATTTAAGAGCAGAATCAAAATTTCATGACATTCACTTCCATGTATTGTGATATTAAGATGATCATTAGAGAAGAGGGAGCCAGTTAACAGAACTGCAGTCTATATTTAGACATTGATTCTTCCATTTCATCAGAGAATATATTAAATGTCACATTCTGTTGCACAGCCAATTAGAGAGGTAAGCATAACAAAAAAGAGTTTTCCTGCTGCTTTTGTTACGAACACAGCACGGTATCAAAAAAAGAGACAGAGCTACCCAGCCAGGAACAGAAGTGAGATGAAGACTGCAATAGTGCTGGCTTAACCAGCTAAAATATTTTAGCCTTGAGTTAAGATGAAACACAGATATAAACAACTTCATTTTAAAACATGTATAACATGAATTGAAATTCTCAAGAGTTAATAATTTGATCTCATATTTAAGTAAAAGAGATCTGCAGAAGGAAGCAAGCTATGGATTTTGCCTGCCAGAATAATATGCTAAAATGAGGCACAAATAAGAAAAACATGTAATTCTGAACCAAGTATTTGACAACATAAAATTTTAAAATCAAAACGATTCTAAAAAAGATTAAAAGATAATGTGCAAACAAGTCTTCCTTGGCCCTCAACCTTTTCAAATGACATAACAGTTGTTTTAATCTAGTGTCCTGTGTAGGTGACACTGCAACTATTACTTATTAGTAAAATATACCCATGCCATTTTAAAGATATTTTAATTAATAAACCACTATATAATCCTACATAGTAAATATTGTGATCATTAATCAAGATGAAAAAAATATTTTACTAATCTAGTTAAAGCAAACCAAAAGTCTCAAAGATAGAAAGTTTAAACCACTGAAAAAGAGGGAAATATAAGAAAACAAGCAGAATGAATCCTATGAGACATCTGCATATTTTAATATACATGTTCTTATAAAACTACTTAGTACAGATACTAGGCAAAATGGGTCCATTGTTTCTCCCTCTCTTTCTACTTTAAGCAAAGGGAAAGAATGTCAATATCTTCCTTACAATAAATTGGAATTTTTATGAGGAGGAGGAAGGGGAAGGCAGAAGAGAACCTTATAATAGAGAGTCCTAAACTCAGTTTAGAACTGAACTGAATGGAAATTTAACACTGAAAAATTTGCACAGGCAAGCCAAATGTTTCATATTGAGCAATGTTAAATCTAGAAGGCAGGTAATTACTTTGAAACTATATAATACCAAATTACTTTTATTGCTACTGAGTAGCTAAAGTTTAGCCTTTTTTTTCCCTTGCACATATATTTCCATATTTTTCTGTTCTTAAAGATAAGTAACACTGGTGCAGTTTTGCTGACAAAACACTTGCATTAATGAGCTGTTCTTTTCTTTAAGACAACTGAGGAGCTTTTCTAAACGCAACAGCAGCAGGATATAAGCCTCTCAAAAAGTTATTACAGAAGCAACATAAGAAAAGGTATGAAACAGGGTATCTCTCCTCCTGGCAACCTGGAGCTTACTATGCAATTCCTTCTTTCTCATGAGCTTTATATTGCAACCATTGGCTTGCATACTCTTACAACACAATCAGCACAAGCAATAGAAAGATAGAGATCTGCCTTAAATACCAGAGAAATTATTAAATACTCTTTTTTCTCCTCAATTAATTATCTTAACATTTAATCCAATAATTGTGTTTATGGGATAAAGTAGCTTAAGTAACAACTACATGTATTGCAGCCTATCATCTCTCCTGTGTTCCTTGTTGAAATGATTTAATACAGAATAAAGATCATGAGGCTTTCAACTTGAAAAATCAGTGTTTGTCATACCTTTTGTTTGATGATCATGTCGTTGATATCATCAAGATCACCTACTATCACTCTCTGAGATTTTATCTCTCTATCCAGTCGAGAAAGCCAGTCAGTGAGTTCTGCCCATGCCTTATTGAAGTCAGCCAAGGCTGGAACCTCCAAAAGCACAGAAGATGGCATTTCTGGTTTGAAGGTGGTGGTTTCCTTGGTTACCCTGGTTTGTGTATCCACAGCAACAGTTTCACCAGAAGTTACTGAAAGAAAAAAAAACATGCTAAAATTACTGAATAAATGAACTAGGATAAATGTTTATTTCAGTAACAGAATTTATGCAGTAGAAAGGGTAACACAGAAATAAGCTCATTTCTTGATGTTATGTCTACTGGAAATATGAAAATTAAAACTAAAAGAATATATGAATTCATTTTTCCACAGTATTTCTATTACAGTATATGCTTAACATTCAGCATTCTCAGCATATTCAAATTTCATCCTTAAAAGACCAGTGGGACCTAGTAACACTAGCAAAGATCTCAGTGTAGTAAGAACCCCTCGCTCAAGGGCACTGAAGTATTGTTGTGCATTAGCCATCTTCCAAAATCTAGCAGTGTGGTCAGATCTGTCAAGGCTAGAGGCATATTGAAAAAAAAGTTGGTTGCAATATCCAATGTATCACAGCATGACCATGTGTCTAGAAACACTTTTCTTCCACGGTCTCCAGTCACTCTGTAGCTGTGAATTTGTCTCACCAATGATCTTCTCACTTGTTCTTACCACCAGGTATTTCCCATAGGTTCTGTGACCAATATGAGAGCTTCCACAACAAGAAAATCAGCCTTGGCCAATTCTTGATTTTCCTCCTCATAACTTGAAAATATTATGTGGATATTTGTGAATTTTTTTCCTTCTGTTTGGAGAAATTGGACACATCTTCTCCTTTGTGTCCCTTCTTGCTCTGTTAGCTGGGTTTTAAAGAATCTGTTCGTTATTCATTGCTTGGCTTAGGGAAGTACCCAACACTGAAGAACAGTATCTTTTTCTGCAGTCAAAAATGGTGCCACAGATAGCTTACCATTGGACAGAGAGGCATGTAACATGAAATCATTCAGAATTTCAAGACTGATTTTTGCTTCTCTATTTTTGTTATTTACAAATAGATGGCTATAAACTGTTGGGCTAGTTTTGCCCTCCAGTTAATCATGCAAAAGCAATTCATTATGCACAATATTATTGCAGATGAAGCTACATTGAATTGTATTTGGTTAATTTTTTCTAATTTTTTAAAAAGTCCAGCCAAACAAGAAAAATACTCAAACGGGGAAAACATAAGAACACGTGGCATTGCTTCACTGAGGTGCTAAATCATTAAAAAAGAGAGAGTCTAAATACCTACCCTTTAGAGTAGCTACAGCATCTCTATCTGAATCAGCTGCCTAAACAACACAATAGCTCAACCAGGAAGGCTGAAATAAAGCTGTGTGGAGTGTGCACTATGCTTTCTAACATTGAACTGCAAAATATGGTTGTTGAAAACCAAATATAAATATCTAAAGGACCAAGGTGTGTGTTTGCGTTTTTCCCAGTCTCCTTACAGAGTAGGGAAAACCTGTTTCCTGCACTCTTTCTGTGAGGTAGCTTGTCTTTAACAGGAAAAAAAAAAAAAACAAAATGGTGTCACCCCACGCACAGTAAGATATTTTTTGCTTTCTAGTACTTCTGAGAGTCTGATGGTTTTCCCCATTGGCATTCATGCCATTTCGGCAAAGTCTGTCTGAAGTCTGAAAACTCAAGTAGCAGGTGAGGGTCTAACCGTTTGGCCATAAAACCGCTGGAAACATTAAAACAATCAGTAATATTAACTGATCTTGCCAAGGCATTTAGCAGCTATTTTTCACTAATGAGAAAGTTTTGAGTTACTTCACTGGGGAATGAGTGACCCTCTTCAACACTGCAGAAAGGGAAAAAGCTATGCACAAGCATCTAAATGGCTGTCGCTGTAAAAGCACCATAAGATGCTGCCAGCATTAAAAATACTGTATTGATACAAGCAATTTACCAAATCAACTAACATATACCTTATTTATCTAGCCTAAATAAATGGCAATATTATGATACCAGAAGTGACCCCTGCAAATGATAATTTTTAATAACATACACTGCAATTAAATATATTTATTCACTCATTCATATCATTATTGCATTTCTAAAGTGCAATCCTTGTATTTTCCTTTCTGTACTTTAAAAACACATACCTGTGGATAACTATGCAGTAAATTAATTATTGTAAAAGGCTGTTTTAACACAGCAAGTTTTTAAATAAAATACACAGACAGATGACAAAATGGATATATATTTTTCTGACATGGAAAAAAGTTTGCAAGAGTTTTTTTGTAACATCACACTGTTTGCTATAACAGAGTATCTTGTACAGTTAACGATTGGCAGTTTTTAATATCAAAAGCAAAACAGATAACCCTAAAGGGTCTCTTTCCTTCACCTGTTTATTTCATTTTTTAAAATTTTTACACACAGATGTGAATAATTACTACTACTAATAATAATAACAATATTAATAGTAATCTGTACTCATCAGGTTTTCTTTCATCTCTGTTGAAATTACTCCAGATATTTTCTGCCCTATTCTGTTTCTTTTTACCTAAATTATGCAAATGAAGCAGAGATTAGTTCTACTCAGTCCTGGTGAGGCCACATCTGGAGTACTGTGTCCAGTCTGGGCTCCCCAGTACAAGACAGCTATAGAGCTACTGGAGAGAGGCCACAACGATGATTAAGAGAGTGAAGCATCTCTCATACAAGGAAAGCCTGAGAGAGTATCCCGGGACTGTTTAGCCTAGAAAAGAGAAGACTCAGGGGGGATTTCATCAACATGTGTAAATATCTGAAGGGAGGGTGCAAAGATGGAGCCAGGCCCTTTCCAGTGGTGCCCTGTGACAAGACAAGAAGCAAAGGGCACAAACTGAAACACGGGAGGTTCCCCCTCTGAATATCAGGAAACACTTTTTGACTGTGAGGGTGACTGAGCCCTGCAACAGGTTGCCCAAAGAGGTTGTGGAGTCTCCATCCTTGGAGATACTCAAAAGCCGCCTGGACACGATCCTGGGCAGCCTCCTCTAAGTCACCCTGCCTGAGTAGGGGGGTTGGACCAGATGACCTCCAGAGGTCCTTTCCAAGCTCAACCAGTATGTCATGCTGTGATTAGTCAGTCCCACAAAACGACTCCTGACGTAGTGGAGTTGTTAACCATACTTTTTAGTTCTTATACGCCACTTTGCCCATAGCTGTTAGCCCAAGATAACAGAGAGGACATTCAGTGATCAGAAGGCAATGTACTGAACCTATTATTCACTAATGGACACAATTGGCTGAGTTTGTGGCTTTTAGCAGAGGACTTGGCTCATTACCTAAAGCAACAAGTTCCAACTCATGGTTCAAAGTCTGAATTCTGAATCTTTGGATTCATGCCCCCTCCACCCAGCTCTCACTCCCTGTTTTGGAGGAGATGCAAAACAGGTGTTTAAATAGTGAATGGTGCTTAGCACTCCAAAGTTTCCTCCTGTGCTGGCTAGACAGCAGCACAACACTATTAGGCACCACGCTTTCACAGTTTGGTGGTAGCAGCCATCATCTCTCCCATCCCTCTCCTCAAAGTAGCAATACATCGTAGCTTTCCTTTGGCTGTCAGCAGATGAAGGAGTGAGTTTGGCAACTACTGCTACAGGGAAGGAGGAAAGGGGAGGAAAGTTCAACTTATTCCACAGAGTGGCAGATCATGAATGGCTCCAAAAAATGGATGGGGCCCACACAGTTGTCAACTTTAGTCCATCAAACAAAGGCAACATTTAAAACAAAGCCACATCAAGCAGGAATAGTGAGGAAAGAGGGAACACTGTATTAAGATCTGCAAGGCAATAAGAAGGGAAACTACATAATGTTCTTTTAAGGCAAAAGGATCTTACAATAGAGTTACTTTTCATATACGTACAAACAAGAACTTTTTTGTTTGTAGATTCACTTGCTATTTTGTTCACTTGCTAATGTACACTGAAGCTAGAAAAGAATGTCAACATTAAAAAAATGTGTTTGTAGTTACTTAGTTTAACTGAGTTGGCACTTAGAGCTTACAAACTTCAGTGGTCTGAAATAACTCCCAGAAAAATCACTGAGAAAACAAAATATTAGTCATCACTTTCTCTGTCTTCATTGCTCTGTCCAGAAAGTAAGGTGAATTCAACAAGGGTCATAGAATAATCATTAATATCCTCAGAGTTATACACAGTGTTTTTCTGCCAATATAGTAATT
>NW_008824196.1:1721310-1726964 GCF_000699105.1 Pygoscelis adeliae
TGCCTTGGTTGTACTATTTTAATGTTTACAATCAGAAGTCTATTGTATTTTTCATCTTTGTTCAGCGGGGGGAGAAAATGGCAGAGAAGTCTTTCAGCATGTCTGTCTCTGATGGATATCATTTAATTGCCCAAAGGACAAAAAAATGTGCAAACAGCACCAACTAGAAATAAATAATGAAAACAAAATATACCATAGTTTTAAAAATATTTTGTTTGGTTTTATTTTGTTTGCTTTAATGTTGTCCTTTAGAGCTTTCTGTGCTTGATGTGTCTTTTATGTCTTCCTCTCTCCGAGATGGATATTAAAAATCTGTCTGACACCTAGAAAAAATTATATACCAAAGACATAAATTCACAGAATTGTCTATATTGTCTCACCCCTGGATGAGAATTCAACTCCACAGATCAGTCACGATTTCCTGTAACAATTCCAAAATGTAATCTCATTTCACCCTCTCCTCACATGAACTCCATAATACTGTAGGTCAAAATGATTCAGAGGAAGGCTCATTATTTGCAGTGAGGTATTCCATATCATGGCCAAGACACATGCAATTACTGAAAAACGTAGTCGAGTGTTTCATTCCAGAACTTTACCAAAGCAGTTAAGTGTGAAAAGTACGGGTAAGTGTTGACTTCCAGTCTTTACCAAGGGATGGATTCTTAGGTCCACTTCCATCTGGCCTAAAGTTCATGTAAAGGCCTTGTATTTCCTCTGTGGCTTCAGAGATTCTTACACAACAGGAAAATAGTTGCTGAGTTTGGCATTCATGTAGGTTAAACAGAAGTTGTCTTATCTCAAAGGAAATTTCTATTCTCATCAGTACTTCAGGTAAATTGAAGAAAAACTTTCTAAACTGGGACTCTACAGAGCCTCCATAAGTAGACTCAAGGTGTCTGATAAGACTGCCTGGCATCTCTTAGCATCTCACATATTTTGGCCTGAGTATACACTCAAGGGTTTGCCAATTAATATTTATTTATTTATATTTTCTCTAGTGGCAGCTATTCCAGAAGAGGGTATTCCTAATCTTCTAATGTTCATGGGTTTACTGCTCTGGATTTTAGCTTAGAGTTTTTTTATCCCTTTGATGTAGTTCTTTTGCATCAAGAAACTTGAAATACTACAGAGAGGACTGTAAGGTACTAGCAGAAGTGCACTGTCCAATATAATATCATCTTCTTTAAAATCTTCAAGATTTACCGCTATCCGCTGTTACCTACCGCTACTGAGGATGGTAATAATCTGTTCCACTTTGACTGAGCAGTTAAAACATTTGAGTTATCAAATTATTTATAGCCATTACCTTTAGAAAGTGGTTGCACAGTATGTTTCTTTTCTGACATTTACCTCCCCTCAGAACAAAATACCACTTGAAACAGTACATCTGTCCCTTACTTCTCTTTCTTTCATGCTTGCACAGATATGACATGGTTCATTCAACAGAAGTGTATGATTGATTAAAATTAATAGAGAAATATAAATCAACATTCATTACACAATATGCAGCGACCAATCTCATTCTGAAACAATGTATCCAGAACTGCACTGACAGTTTCTGTGACTCAAAGGGGATAGATTGTTGGTTTTGGTTTTATTTCCACCACCACCCCGACAATTAATTTATAAATGCAAAACTAGAATCAAATTCCTTTTTTCAAATATCTGAGTAGCAAATTCTATCCTACTGTAACACATCAGAAATACAATTAAGGACTTAATCTTTCAACTTATTTAAAGGTTATATCAGCTCACTCCTGTGACATGATAAACCACAAAACCAAAAGGACAATTAGAATTGAAGACATTAAACCACACCAACCTGTAGCTTTTAAGGTAACTTCTCATTACCACTTTCTGCTGTTTAACAAAGAAGGAAACAACATAGAACAATAATAGGAGAAAAATAAAACACAAAAATAAAATGTCTAACAAAAATCTGAAAAACAATCTAACAATATCTAACAATAAAATGTCTAACAAATCTAAAAAACAATCTGAACTAGGTGTGATTTTCAACTTGTTCTTGAACCTTGAAATACACCTGATGAAAGTCAAGAGTATATTGGTAATTTTTGCATCTTGAAAATAAGCTGTAATGTTAAACTTTAAGAGTGAGAATAATAGGAATGCAACATGAAATTGAAATTCAAATATTAAATGCAGAAATAAGAAAAGCAGAATGAAGTCAACTGCAGGAAAGCACTTTTTTCCCCCCTTCTTTTATTCTGCTTATTTCAGTGTTGTGTTTCAAGAGAGGGTCAAACTGATAGCTCAGAACAAATAAAACTCCTTATTTAGGTACTGAGCAGGAACAGAATAGACAGGAAGAATGACAACACTCCCAAAAGCTTCAAACCCCTTCCAATGCCTCCTTTCAAGCCACAGTCCTTAAGCAGAATCGACTCAGTTCATAGGAATGTTCCTAACCATCCTTCTAAATGTTTTAAGTAGTGTTGCAGTTTTAATTATGTAAGGTAACTTTATCTACCAGGGAAAAGCTTTTTGACAAGGAAGAAATAACATAGTAACTGGATGCAGATTTTAATTCAATTTGCATGTCTAGCCTGGGGATTTAGTTCCATGGTTAGCAGTAGCAATTAAGGCATATGCCAGCCTTAAATCCTTTATACAATGAATAACAGTAATATACACACATTAAACTTCATTTCTGTTTTAGTCAAGGAAACCCAGCTGCGCTTTACTCACCCTGAGGAAAATAGAGGAAGAATACCTGTACCCTGTGGCATATGTACAGACAACATCGCTCAATGAATTCGTTATTTTAACACAAGCAACATTGCCTTCTCTAGCGATAGACCAAATGAGCATTCCCTCTGTGGGCAAACCAGCAGTTCACTGATTTGGAGGTGGCACACCAGGCAGGTTTTGCTTATTTCATGGGAAATCTCAGGTCATCTTACCAGAACTTCAGCCTTGTGAACTTGATTGGGAACAACTAGACTCCACAATAGCACACAGGCAAAGATTTATCACCAACTAAAGTGTATTTTTTCCTTTGATTCTTTTTCTTATGCTGTCTCATTGCAGCCGATTTTCTACAGGGTTTGAGCATCCATGCTCATATTCTTGAACTCCAAGCAGACTTCCCTGAGAGAGAGATCTGGGAAGATGGTTCTGAGATAGATTTATTCCTTAGACTTGTCCTACTGATAAATGAATACTGTCTTCTCTCTCTGTCCTTCAAAGTTAAGAGTACATTAAGTTCTCCCGCGCAGTACAAACTTCCCACGCAAGGTGCTCACTGCCAGTAACACTTTTTGCAGAGGGTCTACAGCTACCTGCCAGGTGTTCTGGGTCACAAAGGAGTTCCAAAAGAAAAGTAATAGAATTACAGTAGGCAACACAGCTCTGATTAACTAAAATAAATAATATCAATTTATTACCAAAAAAACCCCCAACTTTGACATTTGAAAACAAGGATGGGTTTTTCTGGTGATCTGAACTCAGAATAAAGTCTTTATGTTGATCAAAAAATTATTGCCAACAAAATTCCACCCACGGCTCTAAATGTGGAAAATATGCATCCTTAGAGCATTGTATCTCTAAGCTAACATTTTCTTAACATTTTAATCAGCTTTTAAAGACAAAAAACATGTTTTGAAGTGAGTCTTTTTCTGTTTGAATACAACACCAATGTCAGATTGACCAATGTCTGATTGTCTTAGCCTTGAATATTCAGTAAAAACAATTCCTAGAAAAAATGACTCAGTAACTGTATCATGGATATTTCATAGATAGTAATTTTTATAGAGTATAAATGGGTAACAGTTAGTACTTGATTTCATGAACACTTAGGGAACATTCACATTATGTGCTATTGTCATCAATTTAAAATACAAGTTAAGTGCCTAGACTTCCTTTGTATTCAAGAAGCTCTTAATGATTCCTAACAAGTCATTATGGATTATATATAGTTTAGATTAATACAGGTAAAAAAAAGAAGCTGATAGTTTATGGGATTGTTAGTTAAAGTTTAGATCTAAAATAGTCTGTTCAGTGGGATGAAGAGAGGGACCAAGACTAAAGACCCCACAATTCTTAGAGATTCAAAAGAAATTAGAAAGTCAAGGTTAAAAACTGTTAAGAGAAATCAAAAAGATTTACAAGTGCATGTGTACTGCTGTATTTCAAAAACAACCATAAAAGTTATGGTTTCTAATATGTTTCTATTATTACATTAATAAATAGCATCATAACTTTAAATTTATAGTAGAAAGTTGTGTCAGCTTTCTCAGGCTTATCTTTCTCTGTCATAGGAGAGATCTGGTAGAATTTTCTTGCTGTCCTCCTTTTCATATGTAGAAGCATGACTAAGCTGTTTATTGTACAACGAATTTTTCCTAATTTCTCCAAACACAACAGAAAGACATTTAGATATGTCTTTCACTCAGTCTAAAGAAAAGCTCTTGCTTTCACAAACACTGGATCGCAATGGGAATAAGAACATATGTCACTGTCTGTCAGAAAAATAGGTAGACTCTACCAAACACTAAGAATTTCAGTGATACAAATCATATAAGTAGGCTTGCGTGTATCATAACATAAATAACATGAAGATGATGTTAGCAAAATGTTAAGATTATGAGCTGTTGTTGAGAAGAGCTTCTGCAAATACTTTCTCTGAAGGCAAGATACTTAAAAGTGGAATGTTAATTTGATGAGAATACTGCCATCATAGGAGGCACTTGAAGGTAATTTCCATGTACAGAAGTTAAGAGTCTTAAAAACTTACCCTGTGTGGAAGAGAATCAGGTTGAAGAATACTTCAGCAAACTGGACACACGTAAGTCCATGGGCCCTGATGGGATGCACCTGTGAGTGCTGGGGGAGCTGGCAGATGTCATTGCAAGGCCACTTTTTATAAACTTTGATGGATCATGGCAACTGGGAGAAATGCCCGAAGACTGGAGGAAAGCAAATGTCACTTCTGTCTTCAAGAAGGACAATACAGAGGACCCAGGGAACCACAAGCCAATCAGCCTCACCTCGAACCCAAGGAAAGTGATGGATCAACTAACCCTGGGAACCATTTCTAGGTACATGAAGCACAAAAAGGTGATCGGGAATAGTCAGCATGGATTCACCAAGGGGAACTTATGCTTGACTAAACTGATCACCTTCTATGATGAGACAGCTAGCTTGGCAGATGCGGGCAGAACAGTGGATATCGTCTGCCTTGACTTCAGTAAGGCTTTCATCACTGTCTCTCATAAGATCCTCATAGAGAAGCTGAAGAACTATGGGCTGGAGGAGCAGACCGTGAGGTGGATTGAAAACTGGCTGCACCACTGGGGCCACAGGGCAGTGATTAGTGGCACGAAGTCTAGTTGGAGGCCAGTAACAAGTGGTGATCACCAGGGGTCAATACTGGATCCAATCCTATTTAACATCTTCCCTAAGGATCTGAATGATGGGGCAGAGTGTACCCTCGGGAAGTTTGCAGGTGACACAAAGCTGGGAGGAGTGGCTAACATAGGATCATGGAATCTTAGAATAGTTTGGGTTGGAAGGGACCTCTAAAGGTCATCTAGTCCAACACCCCTGCCATGGGCAGGGACATCTTCAACTAGATCAGGTTGCTCACAGCCCCGTCCAACCTGACCTTGAATGTTTCCAGGGATGGGGCA
>NW_008824196.1:1729742-1731188 GCF_000699105.1 Pygoscelis adeliae
CTCTGGACACGTTCCAACACCTCGACGTCCTTCTTGTAGTGAGGGGCCCAAAACTGAACACAGTATTCGAGGTGCGGCCTCACCAGTGCCGAGTACAGGGGGACGATCACTTCCCTACTCCTGCTGGCCACACTAGTTCTGATACAGGCAATATTAACTTCTGATACAGGAGGAGTGTTGCCAACAGGTGGAAGGAGGTGATCCTTCCCCTCTGCTCAGCACCTGCATACTATATCCAGTTCTGGGCTCCCCAGTACAAGACAGCTATAGAGCTACTGGAGAGAGGCCACAACGATGATTAAGGGAGTGAAGCATCTCTCATACAAGGAAAGCCTGAGAGAGTATCCCGGGACTGTTTAGCCTAGAAAAGAGAAGACTCAGGGGGGATTTCATCAACATGTGTAAATATCTGAAGGGAGGGTGCAAAGATGGAGCCAGGCCCTTTCCAGTGGTGCCCTGTGACAAGACAAGAAGCAAAGGGCACAAACTGAAACACGGGAGGTTCCCCCTCTGAATATCAGGAAACACTTTTTGACTGTGAGGGTGACTGAGCCCTGCAACAGGTTGCCCAAAGAGGTTGTGAAGTCTCCATCCTTGGAGATACTCAAAAGCCACCTGGACACGATCCTGGGCAGCCTGCTTTAGGTTCTATGCAAACCTTTCTGAAACATAAACTGCTCCAAAGTTCAGTCTCCTTTTAGTAATATAGCATTGTCATGGTATTCCCTGTGAACCTTTCATTTAGGCAAAGTTCAACATGATTGATGGGCCCACTAAAAATTGAAAAGCAAAAGGCTAACGTGAAACATGAATCATCCATGAATGGATCACTTTTAGTGAGTGTAAGAATTAAGCAGACACCGAAACTAGAAAAAGGTATCACAAGAACCTTTCATAGACTATCTACATGGTTCTAGATTCAATTTATAGCAGTATCACTGATTACAATACAAAGGCTAATTTAACTATCCACACATACTTAAAAAGTTAGGTGAAAACAATATTCTGAAGTTATATAGTGTCACCACTGGATAGTCATTACAATATTGAGATAATGCTTTAAAAATAGTCCAGATGGGGGGAAAAAAAACCCCAAACCAGAAACTAAACAAAAACCCAAACCAAATACATTCAATTTAATGGTTAAGATATAAAAATCTCCCTCTTCTATAAATAAACTTTCTTGTTTATGCAAACTATATATAACACATGATTGTGTTTGTTACTTCTTTCTGTTCAGTAGTTTAAAGGTTAGCTGAACAAATATCTGCAATACTGCCACCAATATTTCTGCTACAGCAAAAATAACCATTTTTTGATACCGCTAGTGTTTTTTTCACAAATGTAGAAGTTGGTTCAAGTGCTGAGATACTGGCATAATATAAACTGAACATATATTAAGGCTAATATCAGTTATTGTAAGAAAAGCAAAAATAATCATAAATG
>NW_008824196.1:1731623-1753057 GCF_000699105.1 Pygoscelis adeliae
GAAGTGCCAGGAAACCCACAGCTGAGAGAAACAATTTGTTTCTGGCTTGCCTGTGCCCTGTATCCTCTATTGTCATTACTGATTTGAGTCTTCCCTTAGGCTCTCATGACACATGTTTTAAAAGGCAAAGAACAACAACTTCTTGAAGTAGGGAATTCAGACTCTCTCAATTAAAATGAATAGGTAATATCTAAAAATTGTTACTTCTTATTATGGCTGTGACTCAAATCCTCTTCTGCTAGTTTTAGTTTCTCATTTGGTGTACTCTTCCATGCGGAAGATTTCACATGTCTGGCCAGAGAGGTTACAGAGCCTCAGACTGCATACTGTCATACTGTATATTAAATGATTTGTATACTTATTGTGTGAATTATCACATGGAAATTTTGGACAAGTCTTATTTTCTTCATAAGGTAAATACAAACTTCTGATTAAATTGCTACATACATTCATTCATGGTGGCCTGTTACAAATATTTTCATCTCTGGTAAAGAGTTTTAAATTTGATAACGAAGAAAACAGTTAAGAGCATTCAATACATATTAGTTTTCATGTTTCAGGATAATACATGGGCTTTTTTCTTAATCAATCACAAGTAAAGATTTGCCTTTTTTTATAGACATAAACATTTTAACCTTTTTCATGAGAACTTTGAAAGGAAACCTTAAGAAGGCATTACATCAAGGGAGTCAGTCTTTCGGGGAACAGAAAAGCTACAAACTTTATTCTGCAGTAACACTTTGAATCCCAAAGAGATCCATGAATCTAACAACCAATTTAAAACTAATTTATCTGTGAAACATAGTAATAATCTGCATACACAAAAGTACAGTCAATGGAGCTGCTATTTGCCATATGAGGACTACTTATATGTTTGGGTTTTTGAGGATAAAATTACCTGGTTGGCTCTTAAAAATTTTGAACTAAAGGAAGCATTGAGGAAAATGTTCCAGCCTGTTTTGGGATCTCTTGAAGTAGTAGGCAGAATCAACACAAGGAGACTCTTTGGTAGTATTAAGACACTGTCTATTAGCAATTTTGGTTTTGAAAGTGATCTAATAATACTACTTTTGCTGTTATTTAAATTCATATTTTAATAATGAAATAAAATTTCATTTTTCTATTTATTCCCTCTCCCCCCAGAGTGTTTTCAGTAATTGATTCCTGCATCCCTAATTAAGTTTTCTAATATCTAGAAACACACACAATCATTTCTGGGCAGTCTGAAGAGTTTCAGTTCAAGGAGTCAAGCATTTTTTTTTAAAAACAGCCTTTTTTTCTGTTGTTTTTTTTTAAATGCAGTATTATTTGTACCCCTACAGAAAGCATTTATTTTTTTCCAAAGGATAGGAGTCTTTTTGAGTAACCAGTTGTTACAAAAGGGTTTCATGAAAATGAATGTTTTGTACTACAGCAGTTGTGGTGTTCCATCAAATTCTGTCACATACTTGCCTTACAAAAAACGTTGTGACAACGTCTGTCACAAATGATGCAAGCACCTCTCAGTATTCCTTTTGTCAGTCAAAGTAACAAGTTCCTTGATTTAGTATGCAGCTTTCAATTGGACGTCAATCTATATGACAACAATTTACATTTCCAGTGTACCGCTATTGGCATGTAACTGAATTTTGGCAGCTAGTTCCTTGATATAAGGAAAAGCACATATTGCCAGCAGCTCCAACTTTTACAGTCTCATGAAAATCACCTCTTCTAATTTTGTAAGATCTACAAATTGATTTAACAGGCATAACAATTGCTATCCTAGCCAGGGGCAACTCTGAAGAAAAAAACGTAAAAAATTGTAGACAGATACAGAATACCAAGGAGCCAGTGGAATTTTAGGTACCATGTAGTTTAAAAAAAAAAAAAAAGTCAGAACAGATTTGAAGAAGCTTTGAAATAATCAGAGTTCAGTTATTAGATAATTTAACAGCATTACAGCACTCATGCAAAAATTTCCAAGTCTATCTTTATTCTTAGAGAGAAAAAATCTGCAGAATTATAAACAGTTGTTCAAAGCCAGAGAAGGCAACATCATCACTGCCACTTTGTTTTTGACAAAGTAATTCCTCAAATCACTGCAAGCACCTTCTGTTCTTTCATCAGAAATGTTAAAATATCTTGCCTCATACTAGTTTGTGAAACACTTGTCAAGCTTTCTCATGAAATCACATATAATGCTTACTTTTCAGGTCAAACTAACCTCTGTGGCTCTTCCAGATATTTTAGTTTCACCTTCAATTGCCTTTGGGAACTTAAGTGTCATCTGACCACCAATCTGTTGTTGAAGGAAATATCAGTAACACAAATCTCTACCTGCATATCTCCATCACTAGGTTCCCTGCTACTCCACACTGATACAATCAAAGACAGCAGTCTGATATTTCAGTGACAAGCTTCATATAAACAAGACTAAAGAATTTTCTAGCTGGAGTAGAAGAGAAGGTTTTCATTTGCCATCTTTTCCTCATTTTAGCCTTCTACAGTTTAAGGAACGAGTCTGTCTTTCTTTCATCATCTCATGCCCTCTGACTTCAGCAGAAACGTTAGAAACAATTATGAGCTTTGTTCCTCATTCCCTGTGGCCTCCACTCTGCTCATGATCTGTGACCGCACTTGCTCGCGCTCTTTGGTTGGCTGTTTCTCTGTAGAGCAGACCTAACTCTGTAGCAGCTCCAGTCACCACAGAAATATTAGGAAGGATGTCAAAAGAGCCATTGCATTTCTCAGTAGGATATGACCAGGATGGCACTGCGCACTGCTCCTTTCAGAAGGCAAAGCCAGCTTGCTCTGCTCTTTTAAAAAGACAAGTCAACAAAGAACAGCACACAGGTCAAGAGGACTGTGTGCAGAATGACCTATCACTTTCTATTATTCTAGCAAATTAAAGAGATTTTCACACAGAGTAGTTGCCAATAGAACTAATTACTATATAAAAGGAAACAGAAAAGAGAGATTACTGCTATTTGCAAGCCCATGCTATCTGAATAGTCAGACATTATGGTGATACAGGTTACTGTAACAAAAAGAAGGGAGAGAGACAGAGTGGGTTTAAAGCAGGGAAAAAATGTGTGATGTAAAGCTAGAAACTGAGGTAGAAAAACTGAAAAGGAGCATAAACTACCATTTTATTATGGATGTGTTTTTGCTAGGAACTCTAATGAGAATCCCTTTTTCCATATCTTCCAGAATGAACTAATTCAAATTCTTGATTCTGTCTATCTGTGTTTTAAAAATGATGCAATTGTGTTGTTGCCACATTTCTTGAAAATTACTAACATTGGATTCTGCAGTGTGTGCTGAATACAGTTCTAGAGAAAAATAAACATTGATTTAATTCCTTCCTGAGCCATGTTACATGAGCCATGTAAAAAAAGACCGACCATAACTACAACTTAGTTCTGTGCTCTCACCTGATATAGGTTATCAAGAATAGTCTGATGAATTCTACAGTATGCTATCATTTACATTTCATGGGATTTAATCAAAATTAATCCTGTATATCCTGCTGCTACTAACTATTGATCAAGAAATTAAATGAAAGAAAACAAGCTGCAAAGCCTGCTCCTCAGAAAAAAATACCAGATCATATTGTAAAAATGGAACAGGTGTATGCGGTCCTTTGAAAGACTGATGATAGCATTAATCTTATTTATATCATAAATCTTGACAGCTGCACTTTCAAAAAGTTGTTATAGAATAGAAAAAGTAGACTTAGATTCCATATTGTCTTTAATAACAGCAAAGCAGCCAACTCCTGTTTTCACTTTCTGATTTACATTTCATCATAGGTATGAGTATAATAAAAATTCTGAGTAGTAACCCAGAATGAGTTTTATTTAATCAACTGAGCCCTGAAAAATCAAAGTCCACACTCCCTTTGTAAACTGCACTGTCACACCTGTTTATTACAGATACTTTCAAAGAGTAACCTAATGTGAGACCCCTGAAATCGGATGTTAAATATAAAGGTGTAACCTTCTTTCATTTGATTTAAGTTGGGCTTTTGTGGCTCAGGTATATTTTGCATGTATTTTTCACCTGTCAGATAATCCAGAAACAAATCCTCACATCAAGATATGCTATAAAGATCAAGAAATTCTGAGACTCATAGAGATTTGCATTTATAAACTTGCTTATTATGTTTTTATTCATGCAGCTCTGAAGGCATAGTGTTAGCTTTTTATCTAGACTCTTTTCATTACTTCTCCCTGTTGGTGTTGCAGCACATGCTGTGAATGACCTCCAGAGATTCCTGAAGCTATATGCAGAGAGAAAATTGAATCTGAAAGCTTTATTAGACAAGTTTGTCTTCAGCTTGTGTCTGATGTCAACTGTATTGAAAAATAGAACTGCTTGTGAAACTGGGTCCTGGCCTTGAAAAGTCTCCAGTCAAATGGTAACAGATTCAGTTTGGTGCCATATTGCTATTTGTTAGATGTGGCACACGTGTTAGAAGCAAAAAAGCTTCTTAATGAAAATCAGATGGAATAATCAGGCAACTTCTTTCCTGAACACAATGGGGAAACTAGATATGTGATAATGTGTGCATAATAGGGCCAACTCAGGTTGGCATCTGTGAACCTCCTCACTACAGAAGCTTGTAAAGTAAAATGACTCAAACCCAAGAAAATTAAAATTATTTATATAAACCATTATTTATTCCTTCATCCAAAAGCAACCAAAAGAAAAGGTAAAGACAACAATCTATTCCTTTACTATTCCACTTTATATGAGAGTGAGCAATCTTTGTTAGGCCAGCTGACTTAAGGAAGAGCCTACTCTTACTGCTCCCCACTGATTCAAGAACTCAAGATATTCTCCATGATACTTCCCTACTGCATTGTTCCCTGTTCATTTTCTCTCTTGCATTTTGTTTTAGTAAAACTTTTCATAGAGTTAAACTGAATTATAACTAATACTAAAAATAGATGTTTCCTTTAGATTCTACATGCACAAGTATCAGAAACTATACAATTCTAGACATGGCCATTACTGGAAATAATATTTCTCTCTGTTACAACTGTCATGCTAGTGGTCTTCTTTACTGGTGTCCTAAAATTAATGTTAGCTAAAATGGACTACTGGCAGTAGCGTTGCCTTCTAATTCAGTGTAGAACTACCTGTCACAACAGATGCACACTGTGGATTTTTAGCTGTTCAACTCTGTGGAGAATGGTTCTGCAAAATTAAATATCTACCATGTCCCCCAAACAAGCATTTTAATAGCTGATAACACAGTTCTTTTAAATGGCGAATGTTATGCGCAATGTATTTTTAAGTATCAACACATGTTTGCATTAGCATTGAAAACACTGGAGATGCACACATCCCTAGATTGTTCAGTCTTCCCCAAGGAATTATTTTGCGTATTCTTAGTCTCAATTATTCTATGCCAACTGCTATAAACAACACAGACACTCTAATATCTGATTTGTACATTTGTTTTTAATTTACCCTCTGAATACACATAATGTTATCTTTCCAGGTGCACATAATGAAATGCAGAAGGATTTTTAAGACTAGCATTTGGAAATTTTGAGAAACACAGTTCTGAACTACAGCATATGTGTTCACCCAAGCACTGTGCATAACATATAAACAATGACTGCCTCAGAGCACATTAGCTATGAAATACTACAAAAAAGAAGATAGTATCTATTGTGCATTTTTGCCCAAAGCTAGTTGTTGTCATTCTGTTTCTTACATTTTTTGTCATTGTCTCTTGAATAGCTCTTAAAAATAAATTATTTGTTTGTTTTTAAAAAGGCGGTGGGACATTACATGATCCAGCTCTGAAATCCATGGAATGAATATATTTCAACACTTATAGTTTCAGAAACAAAGAATCCTTCATCCCCACTGAAAATATTAAACCAAACATCATATCAGAGATTTAACAGGGCAATCTTCATAATGCAGGATACTGTTATGCCCAATCTGTACATCTCTCTATCTTAGAACTAAGCAATATAGAATAATAGATCACTCAACTCTGCATTTAATATGAAAATAAAATAAAATTCCAGATGCATAAAATACAGACACTAGCACTACAGAAATACTTTCAGCTTCTGAGGTCACTGGATTTTAGTTTTAAACTTTATGTTATTTCATCAAGGTATGTATTTTCACATACATGCTTTCATTTGTTGCTAATTTTCCTTAAAAACCTACAGTCTCAGGAACTGTATATTTTTAGCAGCACCAGTACATGTTTCTTATGTTATATTACATTCCAAGCAGTGCATATGAATTTCAGCTGTACTAAGCCACAGCAGTACATATACTCAGAAAGTAACATTAGTGATATTTTTTCAACAACGCTTTTATGAGGTCTTATAAGCCTAGAACAAAGCAGCATGCCTAGTCCAGGTGGGGACTTGTTTCATGGAGAAATAAGAGGCAAACTAAACTTTCCCAAACAGAAGGAGACATACCTTAGGATGCACTCCTTCACCTAAAATATCAAAGGACAAGCAAATGAAATTCTGTTTTCACTAGTTTCCTCAGATTCACAAATATCATTCTTTCAATTCAAATCCCAAAACTCAACGGATTATAAACTCTGGAGGTGACTGCTGTGCATCTTTTTTCTATGCCCCAGCTGAATATATGGGCTAATAAGCGATGAGTTCTCTTTTGGCTAAATCAGCTGGTGAAGTTACTGCAGCTCACAATCCCCATCTTACAACTTGCTTCTAATGGACTCAGCTTGACACATCACTTCTCTCCCGTTCTCCCTTATTCATTCTAAATCCTGAAAAGCCTTCTTCCCCTGTACATGGAAGCCTAGTCTGTGGCTCCATGTCTGCAGTCTCGGACTCCTACTCCCAAAGCAAATTATACTGAAAGCACAGAAGAGCTTTGATTGTATGTATTCAAAGAAAGATATCTAAAGCTGATAGCTAGTGTTATGAGTTCTAGTGATATAGTATTATCTTTCTTCAAATTCTTTGTATTAAATATACAATAACTAACAATGCATATAAAACCTTTCTGTCAAATGCATCTCTAACTCTGCTACAATTTGTAAAACAAAAACAATTCTTTTTCTTTATCTTTTTTTAGACCTGCTACAAACAATGCTCCAAGATAAGACTGACAACTTGTAAAGTTTAAAAGGACAAATTCTACTTAATTTTGGAAGTAATTTCACCATTGTAATTGATGCTAACTCTCACTCTACTTTTTTTCTTCATTTCACAGTCATACTTTTTTCTGTTCCACTTGAGTAGGCATTTCACACAAAAAGACAAAGACTTGTGTAAAAATTCAGGGGAAAAAAATGAAATTGATTGTACACAAAGTACTGTTCACTCAATCAGTTAAACAAACTGCAAGAGTACCAATATAATGTACTGCTCACAGTTTTATTAGCTGTACGTGCAAAATGTAAAATTAGTAGACAAAGTATTTTCAGCTGTATTCATTTGCAGTTATTTTTAAAGTTTCACTAACTTCAAGTATAGCATGATTGAAAATACATGCATATCCTTCTTAAGAAATTGTATTTTCAAGTATAGCTCTAAATGAAAGTGGACAAAATTTCCCCCTAACATCTTACTTGAATAAAGGCAAATAATGGAAAATGTCTTCCTCAGGACCAAAGTCAGGACTCCCACCCCACAATGTATTCACATGGGTTTACAAAGCACTATATAACTTCACCTAACTTATTAAGTAAATACAGTGGTAGCACTTCAGTACAAAAGAAGTCATATGAATGCTAATGATACTATTAAAATCTGTCCCTCCTGTAAAAGCACATTCCAAAACTGGATTTCTCTCTGTCTAAAATGTTTTCAAACTGCTGGCTGAGCAATGCGTCGAGGTATTTGGATAGACACATTCACACAATTTCACGTTATTGTGTCAAGTACAGATAGCAAGTGTGATTTCCTTCCTGAATCATCTTGTCTTGGAATTCAATCTTTGCTAAGGTTTTAGACGTACCCTTCAGCTAAGTACATTTTTCGAGCTGGAAAAGTAGTTCTTGTTCATTATGCCCGAGGGCACACTAGACTGGTGGGATATTAAGGACTTTTTTTTAGTGCTTCTTCTGCCAAAGAAACTATAATACACAGACCTAGAAATAATTATAAACAGGGTCCTTTACCTCTGTAACAGCCACCAGATGGCATATTTAGTAAGACCCTTTGGCTGAGTTCTTGTAGCCAGACTAGACCAAGTGATACCTGACAGGGCAGTAGAGATCAGCCAATCACATCTTCATACCTTGGTCTCAGACACAGATGCTCAGGAGAGTCATATCCATGTGTATAAATATCTGATTGGCGGAGTAAAGAAGACAGAGCCAGACTCTCTTCAGTGATGCCCAGTGACAGCATGAGAGGCACCATGCAAAAATTGAAACACTAGAAATTCTATTTAAATGGAAGAAGAAACTTTTTTTTACTGTGAGAGTGGTTCAACACTGGAACAGGTTGCCCGGAGAGGTTATGTAGTCTCCATCCTTGGAGATATCAAAACCCGACTGGACATGACCCTGAGCAACCTGCGCTAATTGACTGTGCTTTGAGTAAGAGGAATAGATGTCTCCCCAGGTCCCTTCTGACCTCTACAGTTCTATGGTGATACATCTACAATGATTTGACTGCAGTAAACTGACTCAAATAAAGAAAAATTATGAATTAGTGTTACAAGCACAGGTTCAAATTTTAAGTGCTCTTGGCAATAGAAAGGAAATCAATCTTACTTCCTGCTCAATCCTTTATAGAACACCAGTGCTTTCATTTTCTGTATGTATAATTCCATCTGCTGAGTCTCAGAAATGTTAGTAGTCAGAGCCTACATCTTGAATTAAGGTAAATGAGTAATTTTGCAATTCTTCAGCTAAAGAAGAGTTAAGATAGGAATCTACTGCACTACTACTCTGTGTTCTCTCTCTTGTTCCATTATTACCATTTCCTTTGTAACAGCAAATACACAACTCACCAACACTCCCGCCCCCTGGAATCTGACATAACCTGTTGACATGCAAAACTGACACAGCAAATTTAGTGACCCAGCACAGCAAAAAATGATTACGCATCTCCATCAGTTCCCCCATGTCATTACATGAAAGTCTATAGCATGTCATGCCTTAGAACAAAATCCTGTAAAGCAAGGATACTGCTGTACTGCAAGTTTTAAAAAATACTAGTGGTATTTAGCCCTTTTTAGAAAATTTAAATGATCGCCACTGGAACCATAGCAGTTCTAAATGACTAAAATTAAATGATAGTTCCTATTTAGTAAGATTCAACGTCACAAGCAAGACATCTGCTTTGCTTGAATTGATATATGCTATTCTGACAGAAGTTGGACTGTCTTCTGGTACTGAATATTCTGGATTCTGTCTATATGGTGCAATTATTTACTTCTCTGAAAAAAGATTTTTCTGCTTTGCTCTCCTGGAGAGTCACTAGTAGAAGGTAGAGAATTCTCCAATTTTAGCTTTTCTTGTATGCTACCCATTAAAACTTGTTAAAAGCAAGAAGGATCAACATCCTACAAGTAATCAAATCCCAGGTGACTACTGTATCATAGACTGAGTTACAGGCAATCTGATGGGGCGGGGGAGGGGGGGAGAAATTTCTTTCTGCTCCCACATCTGATGAGCAGCTTTCCAAATGGTATGAGTGAGTAACATTCTTCATCCAAGCAACTGAGATAGTTCAGTATCAAGTAAAGAATCTTAGAGACTTTAGAAACTCAGATTTAACCCAGTGCTTCCATTATGCATTTCTTTTCCACCCATGCTTAATCACTACATTTCAAAGGAAAGCAGTGGGAAATAAAATCCATTTATCATGGAGATAAAAATGAGTTTGTAATCCTTGTAGGGAACCAGCAGGTGCAAAGAGACATGAGAATAATCTAATATAAATATTATCCAAATAATTTAAATTAAATGGAGATCAAGTCTCTTGTTGTGGATTCATGAACTCAAGACACCCAGAGATGTATTTCACAGGCTTAATGTTTAACTGCAGAATTACTCTTACCATGTTGTCATACAAACTTTTCTATGAATACGCAAGCTTTGTCTTGAAACAGTCTCAGTTCATTGCCCTATCATAAAAAGTGACCTGTAACATTATACATTTGGCCTGTAACATTATTATTTTTTAATTTAAATAATTCTTCTTCCTTCATAGTATTTCCTCCATGAATATATGTAGAAAGTCAAAATCTCATCTCATCTCTTCATAGGATAAAGAAACAAGACTTTGAAACAGTAATAATTTAAAAGCATGCTGCAATCTTTTCATCAAATCCATAATCTAATTTGTCTTCTGGGTCACATTACACAAAATAGAAAGGAAAGGATAAAAAAACAAGTTGAATGCCACACTAGCACACCTCCCATTTACAAGCTAAAGGTGAAATTTGTAAGGATGCCGAATTAATTTAGACGGTCTCCAGCCACAAACATTTTAACTGTGTGACTTGTAGTTAATTTCAAAAGATGTATATACTGAAGCACTTACAGACACCTGAAGAGAAAAGGCTAAATGCTGCTAATGCTGGCTTTTCCTTTAGTTGTTGAATTAAGTGATTTATTGCCTTCCAGTCAGCATTCAAGTCTTCCAATTTTTTCTAGAATAGAAAATAAAAATATATTAAATTTATAATACATAAATTAATGTAAATAAATGCAAAATAAATTAATGCAACTTTTTTTTTCTCCATCTGATGGACCACCTGAATTAAAAAAACCCAGAAAGGTAGAAACAGCAATTAATATTCACAAATGGCAGAGAGGGATGAGTAAAATCCTTCCCAGTTGGGCTGCAAAAGAGCTTCATGGTGTCAGGGTCCTGAAGGCATCTTTCCTCCTCAGAGTTTGGCTGCTGAAGCTCAGGGCCGACTTAGAGCCAGCGCAGCTGCCTGACCCTGACCACAGATTGACTTCCTGGACCAAGCTCAGCCCGTTCCCATCCCCATGGCCCTGCCCAGCCACCTGGGGCTGTGTTTGACTCTGGTTCCCCTCGCCGGGCCTGATCCTGACCCCCACCCGGGGGCAGCCCCCCAGCCTGCCCTGCTTCTTGGCTGGGGGCAGTGGGAGGGGCCCTGCCTGGTGAGACCCTGTCCTGCAGCCCAGTGGGGAGCCCCCGCCGCTCCCTGCTCCCAGGGAGCACTGGCTTGCCCTGCTCTGTGGTCGACAGGCCTTTACACCTTTTTAGGGAACATAGGATGACTTCTTCTTTAACATACTGTGGAGAGGTGGGTTTTTTTATTACCATGAACCTGAGATGTTAATTTTTTAATATAAAATAGAAAGGTGAATTATTTATTAAAAAACATTGTCAATAAAACCTCTGCAATTTGTAGTATCAAATGCAGAACACATTCTTCCACCTATTAAAAAAAAAAAAACAAAAAGGAAAAAGAAAGTCTTAGGGGTCTTCAGGGAGTCATAAACTTCAGCGTGTGGGCACGCAGTCCTGACCAGTAATGCCTAAACTGTTACTTTTAAACAAAACCTAAGTGAAAGTCTAGAGTGTGAATTACATCAGTCCTCAGATAACCCTGAGAGGCATTTAGACTTAGAAATGTTGTTTCTATCCCTCTTTCTTCCTTGCTCTAAGGACTGTAAAGAAGGATGAAGCATTGCTAATTCTATGCTGGCATCTCTAAACTCTTAAAATGAAGACTGCATTTCTTTTTTAAGCTGCTCCCTGACTGCCTCCTACAAAAAGCAGCACAGATTACCAATGCCACTCAGGAATGCTTTTAGTATTCTTGTGTCCAATTCACAATTGGATAGATAGATATAGATATAGATCTATATATAGATACCTAGTCTAAATCACAATCCAGCCATGACAGAGAGAGGATGCCTATTAAGGAAGGTACTTTAATTACCTAGAGTCTAAGACGACAGGGGTCAATAGGAGAGGGATAGGGAACAATACTCATTAAACTGAAGCGTGTACACACACAGACACTGAGGTAGCACAATTTTATATCCTGATACATCAGGGGAGCATTTCTAGAATTTGCCTTAAGCTTTGCCATAAGTACTCTAAACCTGCAAAGTTCTTTTACATCTGTCACCAATGGAGGCCAGACTATTACCTGGTATAAACTCTGGACAGATTTCTGTCTAAATGCTTTTTGATAGGGCGGGAGAGAAAGGATACAATTCTGCATTAGGGAATAAACCAACTTTTTATCTTCAAAAGCAGGTTAAAAATTGCATTAAAAATAAAATAAAAAGTCAGGAATATCAGAGATTCTCCTTGATAATAGACTATGAGGACTACGCAGAAAAAGCAATCAGGTATGCATGATAAATGCAACTTGTCATATTCAAAATCATACATATGTTTTACTTCTGTGTGGATTACGGACACACGGAAACACACACTTTGGACACGTTTAATGGCAGATTTTAAAGTTCCTTTTTTTCTGCTGTTGTAGCCCAAGAACCTACTTCCAGAGCTTAAAATGCAAAGGACTGCTCCAATATCTATTAATTCAATAGTAGCAGAGAGTGCAGAGAGCCCTTAAAAACAAAAGCTGGAGAGATTACACTCTCAAAGTCTGCCTTCATTATACAATATGTTCACAGTAACTCAGGAAGGAGATATGGATGTTATAAATATAATATTGGTCCTCACTATGAGTAGCTGCTTAATCATTCATGTGGATGTGAGCCAGGGATTTCTTTCCAGCAATGACAAAATATAAAACATGCCCACCACAGACATTAGAGAGGGTTGTCTAAGGCAACATCTACACCACTAGTAAGAGAGTAGCTAGTTCTAAACTCTTCTATCAGAATTATAGTTTGATCCAATCTTGCATCTGCCATAAATTAGCATGCATGCATTAAAATGTTAACTTCTTTGAGCACAACAATTTTGCTCTAATTGTAGCCCTAGAGCTTTGGTGACAAGTATGAACATCAAATTCGTTGCATTGAGGAACACTTTTATTGATTTATTGATTTCCTTTAAATGTCAGCAACCGGTGCAATTTAAGTGAGGTTAACATTCATACATGAACTAATCATCTCATTGACAGCACTAAAACTAGACAGGAGTATTTAGAGAGAGAAATGATGTAGTCTTTTAAATGCAAGACTGAGGACAATGAAAATGAGTTCCTCACTACTTACTCTCCTACCCAACATGGGAAAGGACAAATTGAGTGCTGTGGCAAGGGAACTACAGCTCTTCCACTGCCACAGAAATCCTTTCCTGAATAAACTGTTCTGTTTAAGTGCTGTTAATCATGAGATTGGGGCTTACGTTCTTTCTATTGCCACTGTCACCAGCAGTAACCTCTCCCTCCCCCACCTGCAAAATCTTTACAGAAATGCATTTTAAAAGCGTGAAATCCATTTTATAAAAGTGAATAGGTCTGATTATTAAAGTGCTAGTACTTAAAGGATCACACGTCTCATCCCATTCTTGACTCTTGAATCAGCATATAGGATTTCATTTGCCAACAAAAATATTTTTACAGTCCTGCATTGCAAAATTCCAGTATCAGCACTTTTAGTATGCTTAGTGAAGGTGTGAAAATATACCTATTTCAGTGACATAACTATGATATAAAACTAAGTATGTGTCAATATAAATCCATGGGATTTAATTTACATTCAAAACACTATAAAGAGAGTATATTATAAAGGTTGCAAAGATAAACAGCTACACATTAGGAAATGCCAGAATAACATCAACTATGAATATTAATTCAGACACAATGCACATAATTACACAAGTATCTTTAATTCTCTGACACTGTTTTCCAGCACAGGAGAGCCTTGCAGTGTAAATTAGTCTATAGGACCTCTATTTCATTTATTGAAAAGAATGGGAAGATTTGTGGTGAATTAAGGAAACCAGAGAGAAAAAAAGGAAGTTAAGACAAAGGTGCCTCAGAGAACTAAATAATCTCCAAAGCTGTCAAGCAATGCTATGCAAGTAACTAATGCTTTTAAAGAGGCCATGTAATTTTATCTATTTTTCTGTGCCACAAACTAAACAAGGAGTATTGAATTGCTGCTCGCACTGTGAGTGCTGTCCATATCCTGTACTGAATTAGGCAGGGTTCAGTCTAAACCAAGGCCACCACAGCAGCTTTAATTCAAGAATTTTCTAAAATTTTGAGTGCTTAACTTTGCAACCTTGCTAATATCTTTTCAAAAACACCTTAATCTGAGTACAAATTATTTCTGCTTCCACAAAATACCTTTTGTGTAGAAAATGATTTTGACATTTGCTGAAAATTCTATATTGGAACATATAAATAGCAAACAGTGCTGGAAGTTACTCATGAAGAGTGATGACAGAAGACCAACTCAATATAAATGGGTGGAAGCTTAAGGAAACCTACATCATCAAGAAAGCAATTCAACAGTCCTGACAGTATATATTCACTGTTTTATGACTTATTGTACAAGACAGACAGTGAAGCAGAAATTAACTTCACAGGTCATTCAATTAACTGAACTACAGAATGTAATGAAAAAAGTAAAATGCAATTAAAGAGGGACTAGAAATAAAATACTCACTATTCTACAAGTAGTTACTAATTTCCTCACAGACACATTTTATAATATCATTGTCAAAACTACAACTCAAGGAACATAATAATCTTTATTTAAAGAGTTATCTTGTTCCAGTAAATCTGGTAGAAATTGGCACTTTTCAGCATCTTTGATGTGAACACTTAAAAGAAATAGACACAGACTACACTTCTATGTTAGAAGTTTGGCCTAAACAGAATCATTTCACAGCATTTATACTTTTGTCAGTGTAAAACAAGTACTAGTTCTTCTCCTTGAGAATGCCAGCATTCATTCTGCAATTCTTTATATGCAATTACAAAAATCTAGAAAGTCAAAACCTCTAGTTTTTTGTTGTTTCAAGTGCTTTGCTTGTTAAAATGTGGAGTAAGATCCCCTAAGACCGCAGCTGAAGTCATACAAAATGAGTAAATGCAGTTATTGCAGAGTGATTTTTGTTCCATCATCCATTCAGTGTGCAGATGACATGTTTCTGTTCCCAACAATAATAGCACTGTATTAGCCAAGGAAAACTCCCAACACAGAGTCAAAAGCTTTGTTTCTGCCCACTTTCATTATCACACTACTTTTAAGTCACCTTGAGTTTAACCTCTTTTAGTGTTTTATGACTGTTTAGGAGAACTGATCATTAAAATAAAGTATAGATACCAAAGGGGAAAATAACTCTTAAGGATTCTGGTTCAGGAAAGAAGAAAAGAAACAAAATCATTCTTAAATATGTATGAATTTCTAAAGTGAAGATAAATGCATTCACGTGCTCCTGTGAATGGACATGTGCTGGTGGGATTTATAAGTAATTTAGAGGAAATTTTGTAAAAGTAGGAAAATAATACTCCAAGTATAGTGAGTAAATAGAGATGGAAAAACAAGAAATTCACTGTAGAGGTCACCCACAGACATCCTAACTTTGTGAGGAAACCTTTTTCTGTAAAATGAGGTTATTGAGTGCTGTAGGTTTGGAAAAGCTCTAAATAAAAAGACAAAGTTTACTATCTCTGCCCAGTCAGAAGCAATTGCAATATATACTTAGTGTAATCAATAAGCCACTATTACAGTTTCTGGGAACTCTTAATCATCATGTTCACAGATACTTTATTAGCAGTTATAAAACCAGAAACCAGATCAAGCTCTGGTTGATATGGTAGTGACCTTACCAGTTTGGTCTCCTACTCCAAAAGCAGCTGAACCACACATGGGAGGCTGCTTTCTGATTATTTTCTGCTTCAAGATTCTACAGGACAGAAAATGATACTCTAGTCTCAATGAAGGTCTACATAGTCTTTAGGAAACTGAGTGTAAAATATCCCCTTCAAACTGATTTCTATGCTGGGGAAAAGGATCCTATAGTACATTTTTCTAAAAGAGAAGTGTTGGGAGGCATTAGCCTTCTTAACAATGTATCTTCTGCTCCAAAACAGACTCAAGTCAGTCATTCTACATGAATTTTGGCAGAGAAACTGAGTGGGAAAGTTCTATATTGCTACATCTTCTTTCCTTCACAATGGAAAAAAATTAAAGCAAAGGGCCCTCTTTATGACTTGACTCTTACCTTTTCTAGAAAACACGTTCATTTTTTTAATTGACAAAATTTCTGAAAGCAAAATTCAAAATAAGGGAGTTCAAAAACATGTTATATGAAGCCATTAATTAGGCACCAAAAAATTACATTTGCTTTCAGTGTGGATTACTCCTGAAGAGGTAGAACAACCTTAATGTCAAAAACAATATTCCCATCAAAATATGCAAAAATTTTCTAGCTGGGAATATTACATTTTTCCTGGCTATGCCATCACAGAACAGAACAAATGCCATTTGCCAAGTTCTATAATTGATTTTAAACAGAGCACATCAAGGACAAGTGTACAACAGGGGAAGCATAACCCATTACATAGTAATGGATATTGCTAAAGGTTGCTTCATTACCTTTACTGGATGAGTAGCTGGTTTTTCCTTATATAAATGACACCCTTTAGACAAAACCTCTTCCACATTCGGCTGTTTAGCCTGCACTGCTGCTTCAGTTTCCTGAAAAATAAAAACACATGCAGTATAGATTAACCGTAGCATAAGTAATAAGACTGAAAAGTCCTAAAGCTCCGTGGGAAGCTGTAGAACACTAGTAGATTAGTTTCTGCTCAGGATCGGTTTCTGGGAAAACTTATGGATAGTAGCAGCTAAGGACAAAGAGGGTGACCAGAGAAAACAAAAGCAAAGAGGGATGGAAAAGAGTAATGCTAGCAAAATAAACAGCAATAGGTCCCTTCATCCTGAAGGTTTCAATAAAACGATTACAAAGCTAACACAAATTCAGACTAGGAAAGACAGGCGTGAGAAATCTCATTTAAGCAGCTCTGTCCTTTTGTCTGTTTTATGTTACCAGCAGATTAAATGTGCACTGGTTAACATTTTGTTCATACAGTACATGGCATTAAAACCATTTCATGAGATGCAACAACGATACTGAATTTAGAAAGATTAAAAATATTAACAGAAAACTACTATTACTAGTAGTAAACTAGTATTTATCTAGTAAAACACTTAGACTAATGAGTTAAAAACAAAAGCACAGTAGCAGTGACAGTCCTAAAGGTATGGGGAGGCACCTACCATTAGCAATGACACCCTACTGAATTAGCAACAGCATATTCTCTAGCAATTTTCTTTTTTAATCTGGAAAGGTGTAATTCATGTGCTGACATAAGGCAACTCCAAGAAACCCTTCCCAACATACAGCAGCTTCATTTCATCAGGCACTGATGAAATAAATAATGGGTGAAGCACTACATGTAGATAATTAAAAGAAAAAAAAAAAATCACTGAAAAGTGCAAAAGAAAAGATAAACTACACCTGGAGTTCCAAGATTCATATTGTTTTCATTTTTCAAGTAATAAAAAAAAAAGATAAACAAAAATCACAGAGTTAACCGAGATATTAAAATTAACTGGTTGGTTTGTTTTTGTTTTCCTCTCTCCACTCTTCTCCCACCTATTTTATAGCTTGATTACCTTGTCCTAGCCAATATTGCAGACTATCCACTGACTCTCCAACTTGATTTTCTGTCCACAATCTCCGTTATCATTAGCATGACAGCAGACGAGATTGCATGCCAGGCTTGTCACTATCTGATCCAACACATCATTTCATTGGCAGAAATCTGCTATTCTTTGCTCTGCAGTAAACTTGTTGAAATCTATGTCATTTTAAGTCTCAGAAAGGGGCCTTTTTGCTCCTCTGTTTCAGCTCAACATAGAAAACATGTCTACACTGCTGCCTGAAATTTTACTTGCAAAACGTTATGGACAATCAGTAAAAATAAAAAATTTTGATAAATCCACTATCATCTCCCATTTTTCTTTTCAAATATTGTTTATCAATAGCAAATGAAGTGAATTAAAGCTTGTCTGATTTCTTGTAACGATATTTGAACACGTTTGCATTTAATTGCTTTTTATTATACATTTCAATATTAATGAGATATAACTGTAAGGTTTCATAGAGAATGAGCACTGAAAAGCAATGCAGAGCAAAACTGGGATGTTGGGGGGGTGGGAGTTTATTAACCTGTTGATCAAACCCTCATTAAAGTTCTATTTTCTTTCTGTTTCAATACCAGGTTAGCTTTCTACTTCCCCACTCACCATATAAAGAAAAAATAATCATTAAGGAGTGTTAATGAAGAAGGTAATTTTCTGCCTATCTTGATGAAAAATAGGCATTTTAATATTGCTTAGTTGCCTATTTTTTTTTTAAACTAAGCCACCTGCAGTATTTTGCCCATATTTTGTGTTGTGTTATTCTACGTGTCTCAAATACTTGTTATTTTATAACAGCACCAGGTATCATAAAAAATTCTGTAGCAGGAAAAACACATTACAACTCCCCGCAGAGTCCAAGAATATCAAGATCACTAGGGGTACACCTACACTGCTGGTTTAACCTGCAGCATGGACGTGCCTTTGAAGTGGAGATCTCAATCTTCCCCACTCACTTGGCTTTGGTTTCCACTGTGGACTGGTCTGGGAGCACACAAATCGGTTTCTTTCAGGCTGTAACCAGCGTGGAAGGTGCGCTCTAGGAGGGTACCTAACACAGTCCCTGACTGCCGCTGCCCAGACCCTTGGGGGTCCCCTCACCCTGCCCATGGCCCCAGACCCCAGGTCAGCCCCTGGGGCTGTCAGCCCCTGCCCCGGCGATGCCGCAGCAGGGCCGGTCTCCAGCTCCTCACAGCCCTGCCCTGCCTGGCCGCGGCCCTGCCGAACGAGGCCCACCCGCGGGCCCAGGAACCTCCCCATAAAACATGTTTGCTCACTCTTCATGCCCTCAGTTGCTATTATTCCAGTTACCAGTGTACACTAGAGTGTCTTCCCTTTTGTCTCTGTTCTGCAGTAATTTACTGTTGTAACATAGGATTGAGTGACGATTTTTAAGTGAATTTTCGTATAGGAATGCCAAATGCTCACATAGCAAACTAAACATTGTGCATTAAAACAGCCAAACCACCACAGGGTAAGGGCCAACACTCTGAAGGCTCCTTCGCTACTGCACACCACTGTTTTGAGCAGCTCCACTGAGCCCACAGGGGCCTTACCCTTCCAAAAGCGCTGGAAACGGTGGAAAACCAGACACAAGACAAGTAAAGAATTCATTTGTAAAGACTAATACTAACAAATGGCCGAAAAGATTGCTATAAGAAAAAAAAAAATCCACCTTACTTTAAATGGCTTTCCAATTCGTGTATTTACAGCTGTTTAAGTCCCCAAGTGTGGATCTGCGTATTTCACAAGAAGATAAATGTTTTCTAGTTTTTACTGAAGTGCTATTTGTCATTAAAAATTCATTGGACTAACTTTGCCTTTTTGCAGTGCTAACTGCCCAGATATCCACTCTTTAAATCACTCTCGCCACGGGGCTGCCCCGGTGCCTCCCGGCTGCCCTGCCCCTGGCTGGGCAGTGGGACGGGCCCAGGCTGCCAGGCCCTGCACTGAAGGCCCCTCAAGGGGAGCCCTCCGGTGGCCCCGGCCCACAGGGAGCCGCTGGCCCTGCAGGGCCCTGGCAGCTGTAAGAAGGATGGAAGGAACTCGAGCACTTACTGGTCCCTCCCAGGTCATCTTCACCACTTCCCTTTAACATTTTCTAGACATGAGGAAAAGCAGAGGCCCTTTCAGGAGGCTCTCTTAAGCTTTGTCATGTATTTGACGTGACTAGGTTTATAATAACAGTCATTAACAATAACAGTCAAGTTCCACCACCAGGAATTGAAAATTCAAACCCAGAAGAACCTGGCTAGGGAAGGCACTCCAGACTAATTAGAAGGACTATTCATAACAGGATTTACTACTCAAGTCCTGTAGCTGTAACAAAATTTGGCTGCTCAGTATTTATTTGTACTCTACCTTCTATATTGAAATTTGAATCATGTTTTACCATATACACACATATAACTAGGCTAATTTCCCTTTTAAAATTAAGAGAGAAAGAAAAATCGCACAATGAATGACTGATGGTACCATGCGACTCCACATTCTGCAGAAAAGAAAACATTTAATGATCCTTTTCATTGTCATTATTTTATGCTAATACTAGTATACACAACACATAAAAACCAAGATATCCCATTTCTACATATTATATAAACATTTGAAAAGGTATTCTTTATGGGTTCAAAAGGTATTTGTTCTTTATGGGTAGAATACAGGTATAATTTTCCATAGTCAGGTAACAGAAACATAATGTATTTAGCTGTTAAATCATCAATTCCTTCTGCTCTACAATTTTTTGGAGTTACACGAACTAATCTTGTGTAGTCTGATCTTTCAAAATCAATGGCCTTGACCTAAGCCGAAATGCACTGTGGAAGTCTATCCAATATAGCATGATGCTTCGGTTGAGATTTATGTGGAAAAAAGAAGAGAGATAAGAGTCCAGCGGAAAAAGAGGTTCTCAATATCCTGTTATTCATTTGGACACTGCTGAAATTAACAAATATCGTATTTGTTAGAGCAGCAACTATTTTTTGATTGTCACACATTAATTCCAACATCATCTAAAAACATCACAAAATGATTTAAAATAAGTGCACACCTGACATTAAATCGCTGCAGTAACTCTGAGGGAGCTCTTTGCCCAGTTCTCTGCCTGATGGGATAGCCCCTTGATTAATTCTGCCCAGTGAGCAAGTTTCCAGCAATTTCAAATCCATTTGCTAGGTGACACCCTATTAATATGGGTTGGCAGGTAAGAGAGTAGTTTCAGGATACTGCCCCATCATTCAGTTCCCAAAGAGAACAAAAAGGTAACAACCATAACACGGCCTCCAATGGTTCGCTCGCAACAAAGGGACTGCAGTTGTTATCTAGCCTGTGCAGGATCCAGGAGAATAACATACTCCCAGAGCAGAGCCTGACGTCTGTTCGTGATCGCACGGGCCAGGCTACTACTAAAGCTAACAGGAGTTGTCCATGCTCATGTCCATCAGTTTTTAGAGAATACCAAAGCCACAACTTTTTAAAGGTCCTGATTCAAGATCATTGACTTCTCTGCCACGCTCGCTTTGCTTGCTGTGGGAGGATGCAGTGCTGTCTCTGGGAGACAGAGCTGACTCTACTGGAATTGCACAATTTATGAACTGCCTGTGAAAGGAACCGTAATGCTACTTCTGGGCTGGGTGATGAATATGCTAATTAAACTTTTCACACATATGGCAAATTAAAATACATCATCATTGGAAACTGCTGTTTCTCAAACATGTATAAACAACAAGAATCAAACAGAGGCCACCTTTTTTCCATGACGTACCATCTATGAATTTTCAGTGGTGTTAAAATGGTGCATCTGAACTGATGAAAGCCTACTGCTGAATAAGCCGCATTGGCTTCTGCATTTCCA
>NW_008824196.1:1753111-1756626 GCF_000699105.1 Pygoscelis adeliae
GTGGCAGGGACTTGTCTACAGCCCCATCTGGACTATGAAAGTCTGTTGATATAGCTCAGAACTTAGAAAATTCATACTCCCTAGCTGAAACGAGTATATTGACAAAGCCTCTGCTGTGTATGCCAATGGAAGAGAAAGTTTGATGGCTTGGCATATGTTATTTCAAGAGATGGTAACTATCCTAGCAGACACAGACAGGTTGTTTGACATATGCTGCACATATACTAGGAGGCCCAGACAACTATCTATAAAAGTATCTGCAGCATTTCAGACTGCGTATTGCTCTATATTAAGAATCACAAGCACTGATTCATCTTCTCTGGTAATGCTGGTAAAACTTTTGGGATCGATTTCCCAATAAGATTATGTCCATAGGACATTTTCTGCAGGGACAGAAGGAGAAGCTCAGGGTGACTAAACCTGTGTCTTCATGGTGAAGTGCAATGCAAAAATGGAAACTTAACTACAACTTTAAAATTAAAAAATATAACTTGGGAACTAATATAGTGAGTTGTTTTAAAAGTCATGACCTCTTTTTCTCAAGATGGTACATTAAATGAAGATTAAAGAAGAGAATTTATTCACAGGAAAACAGAAGCAGTAAACAATTTCCCTTCACTTTACTGATCAAGACAAGGCAGTGATGTTTAACAAGCAAATATACTAAATCTAAATTAATTTGGAGGTTTTTAATTTCAAAAAGACTTTTTTGAAATAATCAGATATAACACCCCATGTATATTTGACTTGATAACAGAAAATAACATTTAATTATGTTCTTCTTGTCTTTTAGATGAGGGACAGTATAACTTGTAACCAGAATTCTCTGAGGTGGATTTTCTTATTCATGCACACGAGACGCTTCAGCAAGGTTCATTGAAATATTCACGCCTATCTTTCAGGTTATTATTCCCAGATATTTTGGGAAAAAACTACAAATAAATGGTGACGTTCTGAGTGCCTCATTTTTTCCTCACAAGTAAAGAAAGGGAAGTGGATAGCAAACATGAATGTATTCCCGTCTGCAAGAATTCTGGTTCTAAATAAGTGACCTCATTTTTTCTTTTGACTCAGCTCTGCACATTCCCATTCATGGGGCAGACTAACAAGCTAAGCCACCGCAAAGAAGAATGGTCAGAGGAGACTTAATTAAAATACATCAAAGTTCAGCTACACCACAGTGAGCATCGGATCTTTATGGTAGGTCACACAGTACGGTCAATGGCATTCTAAGTATTCACTTTAGATATTTGTACAATATTGTTAGAATACATCCAAGATATACTATTAACAGTTCTGTGGCCATACTGAGGTGGGACCTAATCCACTGGGGGGAAAATGTAGTTGCCAGTATTTAAACTTCCTGAATAAAGACTTTAATGAATCTTGCTAAAATTCAAGGAGAGACAAGCTTGTACCTCTGTTATTTTCTACATAACAGATGAAAAGGTTTGATAACTTCCTGAATATTTTACTTATCTTTATATAGAAAGAAAGAAAACACTCTGTGGACATCTAAGTTACAGAATTTAACTTCACCTTCCTGTCTTAGGGTTTTATGAAAAAAAAAAAAAAAAAGAAACAACAAGTAATTCAATTTAAAGACCATTCCATTAGCAGCCTGGGTAGAAGCTTAGTGTAAAACTGCTTTATCGCTAAAAATATTCTGTAACTAGAGGACAAGTCATTTCATGTACCTGCCTCTAAAAATGCCATTTTAATGAGTAAATAAAATAACCATTCTTTCCCCCATTACCTTAAATCACTGTTCTTTTAAATGTGAGACCCAAAGTATGATCCCATGGCAATGTTAGAAGCTATCTTAATGGGGAAAAGAATATGGTGAGATTCATCCAGCTTTTTAAAGTAAAGTGTGCAAAAGACAGTCATCTGATTTTAATGAGAGACTGGAAAATTGATACAACTATAGCTCTTGACCTTTGTGAGCTATTTTCAAGATACTTTAGACAACAAAATTATTTCATGGAAAAGACAACTACAGGAAGCACCTCGTCCTTCTAAAAATGCACCAATTCAGTTTTAGCGTTCATAAATACTTTCTAAACCTATGAGTGCAGCCTTTGTGCAGTTTGTAAAATATGCAGATACCGTGTCTATTAAAACCTGGTGGTGTTTATCATCATTCCACTCCCTGCAATATCTCTTATTCCTGGTACTGAAAAAGAAAAAGAAAAAGAAAAGAGAAAGAAAAAAGAATAAAGAAAAAAAGAATTAAAAAAATAATTTAAAAAAGGAGTAAAGAAAAAAGAAAAAAAAAAAAAAAAGGAAATCTTCCACAATGAAGTGGAACTAAGAAGGTCCCAAAATTTAAGCCATGCAAACAAAGTGCCTAAAATAGCAATCCCTACCACTTTGCAGAGTGAAAAGATGTTTTTTCCAAAGCACATTTTCCTGTTGGCTATCAGAAATTTCTGAGCTTCCTCTGTACATCTAGAGGAGATGAAATACAGTAATTTTTTCCCCACACAGAGAAATCAGTATCTTTCTCTTGCAGCTGCCTGTGCTGAAAAGGAAATTTCCTGCAGGTACTGAAGATAGATGAAATTATTAGCTGTAAAGACATGACCTGCAGATATGGCATATGAAAAGAATTTGGCTACAGCGGACATATACCGATAAAGCACACTTAATCATCCAGTTGGACTGTGAAAAGGTCCAGTAAGGAGAATTCTTTGAGATTGAACATGATTCAGAATATTTTATTTTGAGGCTGGACAGGACACAGGATGAAACAGCTGCTCCTGTTCCACCTAGGCTGCAGATCCTGTCTTAGTTCCACTACATAATATAAAAGAGATAATAACATATCCAGGAGAACTGACACAGAAGAAGGAAATTTGGCACAAAAACATAATGAGAAATTCTTGTGAGAAAGTAAGGGAATGAGAAATTCTTGTGAGAAAGTAAGGGAAGTCCCAATAATTTTACACGCTCTCTCTTAGTTTTGGGGTCTTTTAGATGCTGAATGATAGCAGCTTAAGAGGAACAAAAGTTACTTAGATTGACACAGTAGCAGATACGGACTACCACCATAAGCATCTTGACTGGCAAGTGAAATTTGGTGAAAATTACAAAAGTATTGAGTCATAAAAATTGTTTATTTCTTTTTGTAAACAGGAAAGAAAAAATTTATTCTCTCTCATTGTACAAATAATGACAGTTCTATTCAATAAACCAAATTAAAAATCATTTAACTTTGGAGGGACGCATTTATTTATTTATTTTACCATCTAATTCATAGATGCATAGAATCATAGAACACTTTGGTTTAGATGGGACCTCTAAAGGTCATCTAGTCCAACCCCCCTGCCATAGGCAGGGACATCTTCAACTAGATCAGGTTGCTCAGAGCCCCATCCAACCTGACCTTGAATGTTTCCAGGGATGGGGCATCCACCACCTCTCTGGGCAACCTGTGCCAGTGTTTCACCACCCTCAGCGTAAAAAAAAGTCTTCCTTATATCTAGTCTAAATCTACCCCCCTTTAGTTTAAA
>NW_008824196.1:1760400-1785584 GCF_000699105.1 Pygoscelis adeliae
GTTGGGTTAGGATGCTGGCCCTTGACCTGTGCCCAGTTGCTGGGTTATGTGCATGCCGAGTCCCCCACTCGGCCGTGGAATGCCTCCCCTTCGAAGAGGCGCCCTCTCTGCGTGCCCTCCCGCTCAAACTGCCATGCCACGCCCTAGCTGACGCGCCACGCCCTGTTTGCCCGTCCTGTTGGCAGCGCTCCTGGTGGCGAGCGCTCCCTGGGGATGCTTTAGTGGGAGTCGGGGGTGGCAGCCGTTGCTCCTGGCCCTGCCCACACCTCGTCAGCCGCCGTGGTGAGAGCTGCTGGCTCCCGGCGGGGCTCTGCGCTCCCCTGTGGGTTCCCCAGCTCAGGAAACCCCCCTGTACACCATGATCCACCACTCCGCTGTGGGACACGCCCACGCTGGAGCTGATCGCCTCTGCGAGAAATTAAATGAGAGAGACGTTCCTTGATTCCAACGCGGTCCAGCGCTCCGCTGCAGGACGTGCCTGCACCAGAGCTGATCGCCTCTGCGAGTGATGGTTGGTTGCTTATTCTTCTCTCACTTAGGTCAGGGCTTATATGCAAATTTTCCTCTTTTCAAGTTTAGTAAATAAAGAATTATTTTCAGAGGCATTTCTGGCTACAAAAGGAAATTAGAAAAAAATCAAAATCTATTGCTGTTCTAACGTAGGTTTGTTGATTGTAACATGTTTTCAGATATGCCCATCTTCTGGTATTAAGTCTTTAATACATCATTTAAAAGGAATATTCATGAGGATATGTTTCTGCAGTTTGTCTTCCAATAGTTACAGTCGCATATATTACTGGAAGAAATGGTAAAGACTGCTCCAGTAGATTACTTCAGCAGCAGCAGAAGCCAGGGGAGATTTCAGTAAGCAGAATTTACTGAACTCATTGCCTGGATTGCAGCTGTGAATGGCTAAGTTATATCCACACTCTGGGTGGTGGCACTTTTTTTTTTTTTAATTTCCATGAGCAAGTATGTTATCAGAAGTTTATCTTTTTAAAATCTCACCCATTCATTTCACTCTGAATGAAGAAAAATCTAATTACAAAGTAAGGAATGAAAAGAACTAGTAAGCAAATGCTACTCAGTAGTGCCCAGTGTTAAACAATAGCCACAGCACAGATTTACATGGATGTATTGGGTATGGCTGGGATGAAGTTAATTTTCTTCACAGCAGCCCATATGGCGCTATGTTTTGGATTTTTGACCAAAACAGTGTTGATAACACACTGATGTTTTAGTTACTGCTGAGCAGTGCTTACACAGAGTCAAGGCCTTTTCTGTTTCTCACGCTGTCCCACCAGTGAGTACACTGAGGGTGCACAAGAAGTTGGGAGGGGACACAGCCAGGACAGCTGACCAAAAGGATATTCCATACCATATGACGTCATGCTCAGCAATAAAAGCTGTGCGGAAGAAGGAGGAAGGGGGGGACATTCAGAGTGACGGTGTTTGTCTTCCCAAGTCACTGTTACGCGTGATGGAGCCCTGCTGTCCTGGAGATGGCTGAACACCTGCCTGCCCACGGGAAGTAGTGAATGAATTCCTGGTTTTGCTTTGCTTGTGTGCGCGGCTTTTGCTTTACCTATTAAACTGTCTTTGTCTCAACCCACGAGTTTTCTCACTTTTACCCTTCCGATTCTCTCCCCCATCCCACTGCGGGGGGAGTGAGTGAGCGGCTGTGTGGGGCTGAGCTGCCTACCAGGGTTAACCCACAACAATGGTTTAGAAAGATTTCCCACCAGCCAATAATCATCTTTCACTGCAGAATTTGTCATATCTAACAGGTTGACTCTCTCTACAAGAGTACCTCACAAGAGTTAAGCTTTACAGCACTATGCCCAATATCTCAAAGCTACATTTACTTGGAAATTTAGCACAAAATCTGCAACAAGATTCAGTGTTTTCCACATTATCACTAACTTTAGTGTGAGAAGGAACTAAGATTCTCTCAGGTGTATGCTGTTATTTTTAAGCAAAAAATCAATTAAAAAAATTCACTCAAATATCAATCAAATTAATATCAATCAAATCAAACTTATTCAAATATCCATCAGGTACCAAAAATTCATACAGTTACCAATGTACAAAAAACTGAGAAGATATTCATTCCCTGCCTCTAATATTTGCTACATAGCAATCAATTCAAAGCGAATTAAACCAAAGCTAATAGGGCCTTGTGCAGATATAAGCAGCCATTTGATATAAGAGCCCATTTGTATGGGCTCTTCTTCAGATTCCAGTACTTTAAATTGTATGTGATCAGTAGAGCAAAATATATAATCTTACAGAAGAGGAGTTACCGTTTAATAAATAACATGCTATTATCAAGAAGAATGTCCAAGAGCTTTCAAGAATCGTGTCTTGAAGAGAAAGAAGGTTTTCTGTTAAGAAAAGAGCATATGAAAAAGAACACAAACAGTGAGAATGTTAGAAAACTGTGTTTTCTGAATAGGAGAGGAAATATCCTATGTCTGAAAACCTAACTACACTGAAGAAAGCTATAGTTTTGGTACTGACTTCACTAGAGCCTTGGTAAACTGCTCTGTCTTTCTGTAAATTCCCTCCTATATTTATTTGCTCGATTATATTAACCACACTTTTCTCTGGGACTCTGAACAGTACCTGAGCTGCTGTTAGTAGTACAAGGAGGAAGCCAAAAGGCAAAGCTGAGGTACAACCTCACTTACTTCCAAGCAACTCACCCACACTTCTAAAAAGCTTACGCTTTCAAGAACAAAATCACATCTTGATTTACTAGTCATCTATTATTTCCTAGAAAAATATTACCACACATCAAATACTTGATCACCTTTCAAAAATCTTTCCTCTCCTGAGACACAGATATGTTTTGCAATCCATCCTTAAGGCTGCAAAGTCTATTACAGATTAAGGAATTTACAAGGATTACTCATTGGGAAAGTTTTGCCACATTTTCACAATCCATTTGCAGCTAATATCATTTAATATTCCTGCACTTGGAATAGATTTTTTTAGAAGATGTTTGGATACAGACTGTTTAAAATCTAAATGCTCAAAGCTCACAAAGAAAACGTTGATCGGGTTGCTTCTCAAAGTCCCATAAAAAGATTTCTGGAAAGACCGATAATTGATTTATGCACAGAATATCAACCTCTAGGTTCTATGAGTTGATTAAATTGACATTTACTGCAGATCTTAATAGTGCATTGAAAAATAGGAGGAGTTTAAATAATCAAACAATATTTCATCATCAGAAGTTTTTACAGTTCAACCTTTTGCCAAATCAGACACAGATGTCAGAAAACAGTGAGATAAATCTCTGGGGTACATATTCCTTATGTGCTCATGTGGACGAATTATACTACCTCTTATTGCATATAAAAACTACTCATTTAAAAGGATGTTAGCAAAAAGAAAAGGTAAAAGAATCATTAAAGAGTTAAAATCTGACTTAGCTGGCCTAGCTTGTCAAGCAGAAACTGACAAATGAAGGCTGATGGAAGGAAAAATACAGCAATGTCCACTCGGAGTTTTCAGTCTCTCATGTGGGTGAATTTTCTTTTATTTGTCTACAATTAGGTTTGCTACTCCTTAGCCATGCTCTTCTCTTATGTTCTGACTGGAGGTTGTCAAGTATATAATGAAGTGATTGACAAGAGTTGACAGCTTTCCTATTGTCATTCAAAGCTTGTCAAGGACAAAATCCAAATACAAGTTATTTTTAAGAATAAAGAATTACTTATTTTTTTAAGGATGGCCTATTTTTATCTGCCAAAAATGAACACAATATGCTATTTTAAATATATGGCAAGTGACCACCATGGATAGTAAACAGGTATAAATACTACACCCGGAGACAGTTCGAAGCTTCTTTAGCAGTACAGGTAAAAATCAAGGTTGTGTAAACCTTGGAAAAGAGGACTCAAGTATAGAGGAGTACAGGAGGGGTGAGTGACGACCCAGAAGGTAAGGAGGGAGTAAAGGGAAAAGATTATGAAACAGAGTAAGCAGAGAGAAAGGACAAGTGAGATTGCAAGAGGATTTGGAGGCAAGATGGTGGGAAGCATAAAGCGGTTTTTAATATTGTCTGGAGAAGAAGATTTGGAAGGGTCAACAGGATTTCAGTGAGCTAGAAGTGGAAACAGGTATTTCTGCATTTTGTCAACTCATTCCCTATCTGGAGTGTCATTTCTCCATCCATTCCTTCAAATGTAGGGACTCGCATTTCTGTTCATCCCCTCCGTGTCCTCATCATCTATAGTCACCTACATCTGTCACAATCCACCTGGAAAACTGTCTTCCAGGGGAAAAGGCAGTGCTGAGACAAAGACCTGGAGGAATTCCCAGGAAGTGCAGCTTTAATCTCCTCCTATGGCCAGAGGAGCTATGCTGACTCCTAAGGCTTTTAGGAGGGAGGTGGAGGAGCAGGCGCTACTACCTCCCTCCTCTCCCCCCGTGCCCTCTCCCCATATCCTTCCTTCCATCCTGCACACCCTGAGCTCTCCTGAGGAGGTAAGGAGCACCATCGGCAGACATTTATAGAACATGCAGAATAGAGTTGTCTGTTCAGGTTGGAATAGAGCATCTCCAGTTCCTCCTTTAACAGCAGGGGAATTGGAATCAAACTCAGCATCCCAGGCCATTTGATCCCAAAGAGTAAATCATTGCAATGGCAAAGAATTTGTGGAAGTAAAGTATTAAATGCAAATAAACCCCACATAAATTTATACAGTGGTAATATGCATATTATTAAAATAACATCCAGACATGCAAAAGAAAAAAAACTAAGCACATTATCTCAGTGTATCCATTTATTACACTGTGCAGCATGTTCAACCAGAAAAATACAGAGGAATATGGAATGAGGTTGGGTAAATAACTGTATTTTCATTTACTAATAAGTATTTTTCTATGCACTTTTCACATTTGCTGTTGTTGGTTTAAAAAAAAAAAAAAGACAGGAGAAAAGATGCTGTTTTACATACACTTTGACCCAAACTAGTTAACGGATTCTTTGACTAATTTAAGAAGATTCACTCTAAAATCAAAAACGAAGTGCAGATTTTGAGAATATAATAGATAACTCAGAAGGTGAAACAGCACTTAAAATGCAGGATTTAACAAAACCTTAGCCATGGAACTACAATCACAAGACCTGTATGCCTAACAGATAGTGTTAGCCACAGCGCAGAACACATCTCCCTGCTGAAAAATTCAAGGGGTGAAATTCAGACAAAGAAATACCATCAAAAAGGATTTTTACCAGACACTCACTGCCACGATCAAGGTCTTGCACATATAGCCAGTGAATCTGTAACTTTCCAGAGATCCAGAGCAGGCCAAAGGCATTTGTCCTGAAGCTCTCTACTATCTTTAGCTCCTCACCTCTGGTAAGGAGATTTTGTTTTCATAGGATTATGCAGAAAAGATAATAAATCTCAGAATAATGTATTTATGCACTTAATGGAAAACCAGGCAAATTCAAAAAGACAATGATGGAAAATGAAATGTCAGCCTTCTGCCCAACATTGAGTTCTACTTATACAAATGCTCGTTGTAGCTCCTTTTTAATTCCTTGGATGAACAGATAACTCTATTTTGAAATTGCCTATATTTACTCTTTGGACAAATATTTAAATAAAAGGCTAAAATACTTCGAGTTTTTTGAGTTTCTTTTTCAAAATACTGCCAGTTATGAATTTTAGCATTTCCTTTTAAAAATTTACTTAAATTCAGTTCACATAATGAAACACAGGAGAAATATTTTCAACCTAAAATTCACTTGGGAGGAGATGATAGCCTGGGAAATTTTTTAAAAATCCAGTATTCAAGCAGTTTTCATAGGAGACTGAGAAAAGAAAGTTGGGATACACAATGTTTTCCTAATTATTTTTGTGCAATATGAGCTGGTAACTTCTAGTATTCTCTCACCAAAGTGCTTTTTGTTACACTAAAGTTGCTGTATGGGAATCAGAGCTAACGTGCACCTTATAAAATTATTTCCAAGATTACTTTGTTGGGTGTTTAAATACAGAAGTTGCATATATGCGTATACTTACAATCTTCTTAATGAGTGCTAATTTGTATTTTCAAGTTATTAGGCTGTAAACATGTTTTCATTTTTAGGTTTCATTCATAAGCAACCTTTCCAGCCCATTTTTCCTTTATGCAATTTGCTTCTACATCTATATGGGTTTCTGAACCATTGCTCAAAGCCATAGGTACTGGTGGTAATGATCCAGCACACCACAGCTAGAGATTTCACTCTGTGTCACATATTGCAAAACCACACTCCAATTACCTAACTACAGATACCTTAATGGTAGTTAAAGAAGCAGAGCCTGGCAGTCACAACATACTACACTACTGCTTTTGACAATAGATTCAAAATGTTCCTACCAATACTGGTTAGATTTTGTCATTCACCACATTTTTTTTCTATTTCAAGGACTACTAGCAAGTGAATGCTTAGGAAAAAGACTGCTTATGTGGAATTTATGCATAAGAAAAAGAAACAAGGATTAAAAGAGAAAAATTCTTGTGGTGAAATATATAGAGAGTAAAAAAAAAAATTCTACAAATTTTTATTTCTACAAAAATAAATTTGATTTTTGCTTCTTCTTTTCGACATCTTTCTTTCTGATATCAGTTTTGCACTACTCAGGCTGTGTTAAAACTGACACAATTTTGTAGATTATAATCTACAATGAGCTAGTGGTAATCTATAATGAGTTAGTGGTATTTTCAATTATGAACAAGGCTACTGAGTTAAATAATAATCTCTGAAAAGTATTTCAGTAGACTGATATTTATTATATGCAGTGCTAATTACTTGTTTACTCGGAGTCTGTTATGAATACAGGGTAGCTCATCATACATGAAGCATAAACAATGCAAACCTAACCTGGTACTACTTATTTTCTCTAAAGACAACTAGAAAACCCATAATTAAAATAATCTTTGATTCTATGCCATAGATAGCACTGTTTCTTTGTGAAATTATGATTTTTTTACTTATTTAAATTCTGTAAAAATGGCATATTTATTTCACTTAATCTTAGCAATGCTACGTGATTCAAAAACCCCCAAAGTACCACAATACTTATGGAGTTCAGAAAGTTGACTCTAGTTTTTCCTCACATTCTTTGTTTTCTGGACTACCACTAGTCAAAACTCAGAATTAAAGGACACAAACTGCTGGCCAGATTTGAATATTTTCCAGGGATTGTTTTATCCACTAAAAAGTTACTGTTCAATTCATTCTACAGCATTTCTTCTCTTTCAAATTTTTGTCTTTGAAGTAGGGATTCACTAAATAAAATCCCACTGTCTCAGAAACTCAGAATGTTTACTTGAAAATGTCATTAACTGAAGATTGCAATTAGTAATAAAAGCTATTGAAAGTACTAGCTACTTCTTTTCTTGGTTAACTACGGTGGATTTCTCTGGACTGAACTCCTGGAGAGCAAAGAAAAAAAGAATCAGCATGTGTTATTACGCTAATCGAACAGGACTGAAGAAATCTGTAAACTTCAATTTTTCAGAAGACTTAGAATGCTTGACTTTATAAAAATACTGACCCATAGATTTCAAACACTAAATACCAAAGCAAATAATCCGTAGTAACAGCTAAAAAAGAGCAGCAACTAAAAACATATTAGCACTAGCCTATTTGTAAGCTTTTCTTATCTCTACCTTACTAGACAATATACTTTCCATTCTTTACATATTTGGGTTTCTAAAAATTATTTTAGCTAATGATCTCTTGTTGACTACGTCACAACACAATCAAAGTTCCTTATTATGTGTGTATGCACACATGTACATATTGGATATAAGTGGTTCTTTTTTTGACTGTAAAAAAAACCCCTTTAACTCCCACCTAAAGTATTTTTCTAAAGCCTTAGCACTCCACAAATGTTACATGGACGACATTTAAAAAGTGCAATCTGACTGTAACAGATTGCAGAATGTTAATTTTATCTTAGTCACAGTTGTGGTAGGTTGTGATAGGAAAGCTTTTACTTCTGGTCTGTCTTATCCAGTCATTTTGATTTTTATATATTTAAGAAAGCCCTATTATTCTAGTTCTGTTAGACTGAAACCTGACTTCTGAATCTAACAGTTCTTTGAAGACTTCCGGGGTTCTTCCTGTAAGCAAAAGGTCTGAGAATATCTAATCAAAATTCTCAATGACTAGGGGTCCTATCATACATAGAACTGGGATTAAACAGGACTATGAGGAAATAAATATTTAGAGGAAAAGAAAATTGAGAGAAATCAAGAGAAAAAGTTGGTTAGACTTTCTGAAGGTATTTTCTTATCTGCCAAACAACTAGTGAAGCATCACTCATTACCCTCCCTTCCAGGATTCCCTTTATTCTTTTTCTTGCAGGTGAAGTAAACAAATCTCAGCAGAACAGTCAGTGGGAGGAAAGAAAGGTCAGTACTTGCACAAATTCCTTTAGCCATAATTCTGGAGCTCCACAGATTGTTGATGCCGTAGGCAAAGCTGTCAAAGTGTAAAGTATAGGTCTATATCCACATGTTCAGAATAACATATCCCTAAAAGGTTTAAGTATATTAAATTTGGATGGCTGGATCAGAATAAATACATTTCAAAGTGCTCATGTATGTTCTTAAATATTCCATTATGGAGACAATGCAGAAGCGACTATACCTTCCATTATAGCAACATTTGCCACCTACTTAGACTCTGATTAGCCGACTTAGCCAAAATAAGCTTGTGATTAAAGATAACCACATTATTATTAGGACCACAGAAATAATTGCTTTGACCACAACAATAATTGCTTTTTGAACTAATACTAATTAGATACTCTATATTTGCTTTCTTGTCGGAATTAGAACAGTACTGATGATTAGCAAACAGAGTTTAGGGGAAAACTTGATTACTGTCTATTAATGCAGTATTGGAGATCTCTCTAGTTTGGCAAACAAAGCAGTGACAGAAAGATGAAGCTAAACAAACTCAGCCGAGGAAAAATGTGCAGGATTTTAACTCAACTGTTGAAGTAATTTACCACAAGATGCGGATGACTGTCCATACCTGGAAATTAGAAACCAGTCTTGTTCTGGTTGGTTTGTTTTTGAGAAAGGTGTGCTGCAGTTCAAGCAGGAAATCATTCAGAGAACCAAAAGGATTACTTTATAGAGCAGGTCTGACTGGATGATCAAGGCAGTATCTTCTGGCCTCATATCAAATGAACTACACTAATTCTATGCACATCTCTGATAGACGACAAATAGTTGGCTGTTCAAAGTCAGCTGCAGGGTTGCCATATATCATGTGATAGCTGTAACTCTTTCTGTGTAACAGTTATTTCATATAAAATGTTAATATTCCAATAGTATATGAGGGCTTGTTTTAGGAGGTCTTGTTTATATTAATATTTATGACAAAAAGAATACCTGGCAGAACGTTTGTCAATGATGTCTAGGTTAAAGAGGAAAGTGGGGACCACCCTATTAGAAGTTTGTGCATGTCTGCACCTCAGTAACTGCTACACAGTTTGCTCTTCTGTTAGTCTAGCTGCTGCTGCTGTTAGATGGATATCCCCCTCCCCACACATTTCTAGCCCAAAGAACTGCCAAAGTACCATGGGAAATGTATCTCAAAATACTATGAAACTGCCACAGACTTGAAAGAAGCAAGGCTACTCTCAGGAGAGCCCAACAAGCAAGGCAGAAGTGGAGCTAGTGCTGTTTGGATCAGGATCCAGACAGATCTGAAAAGGCTAAGTAAAACTTCCTTATATCAAAATTCACTGACTGAGAGACAATATATCATATCATCCATGTTATCCTGCAGGACCCCAGCTTTGCACTGAGAGGATATGGTGGCATTAACAGTTGAAAAGCAGCTATCACTTCCTAGGATTCAGGTTTACTTATGTGACTAAGGACTGTGGCAATACAACCAGCAAAAACATTAAATTCGAATGCTCAGGAGTTACAAAATGCACATCTTTAGCTGTGGATTTTTATTGACAAAAAAAGAATAAACTGCTATGAAAAATGCAGTCGTTCAACACAATCCGAAAGCAAGGCCAGAAAAATGGGCTTCACTCTAGCCACACGTCACTAGTACTGAGAGCAGTACTAGTAAAAAAAGTACCAGCACATAAAAAACAAGCACATAGTAAGAGCTGAAATTCGACATGTCTACACTGAAGGTGTCTCCTGACATGGCTATATCCAATGGCTATGGCTGTGACACCAATAACCTAGACACCAGTGCTGGCAGAAGCTGTACTGTAAAAAAAGCTGTACTGTTAAGTATTTCAATCTTTTTCTATGTAATAATGTAGACGATTTTTGTAGTATTTTCTTTGCACCATTTTGTAAACTTGGAAATTCATGATGATTTCATCTGACTAAGTTTGTGAAGTATGAATACTAAATCATGCAAAATAGCTATCAGAGTGAGAATAACTCCAGGTCAAAGAGCGAATGCACGGAGAAGTCATACTGCTAGCTTGGAAAACTAGAAAAGTCCATAGAGTTGTAAAAGACACAATATGAAATATATTCTAGGTGCATGAGAACCTACATTGAAGGTACATTGCAAACCTGGAAGTGTTCCAGTGTTCACAAGTAGCAGTAGAGTCAAGAAATTCTTATAGATGTAGATTTCATGCCTTCCCCATGCATATACATAAGTATTTCACAGGAGCAGCCTGTATTATGCTATTATTGAAAAGGAACATTATGTCAATGTGATAAAAAATACTGAACACTTAAAAAGAACTAAGATCTGTCCTAATACTTTAAATTGGTAGCTTGCAAATAGGCATTTCAATGTTGATTTATTTGGACAGTTTTTTAAATTTTTTTTAAATTCTTTGTTTATAGAAGAAAATTGTAATTAAGGATTAACAACATGAGTGAAGCAAATACTGCTACAGATGTTTTTTAAATCCTGGGAATAAAGAATCCTTTCTCTACTCTTATTTATTAAGTGAGAAATGAGTGAGTTATTAAAGCCTACTTGGGATTTTGGAAACCACTGCTAAAAATTATGGTGCCTAACTGAAGGCCTGGGTTCTAATTGTGGCACTGCAGTCTCTAAATTATGGTCACGAAAACTGTGAAAAGAAATTATATTGGCATAAAATATATTAGGGTTTCCTGAGCCATGCTGTAATTCTTTAAAGTAAGCGTAGAGCTATGATAGCAGAATGGGGTGAAAGAAAACAAAATTTTCAATTCAGCAGGGAATGTATTTTATAGTAAATACTGTTATAAATTACAATATATTTCTTGGGACTGAATAACTTTTAAAAGTTTTGTTTCAACAATTTCATAGTGTTTACACTTTTCTTAACAATTTTGCTGCTTTTTAAACTGAAATATGTATATACTTTAGAACCTAAGGTGTTGCCCGAAGCCTCAAATGACACAGAGCATTCCAGAGATCGTAGGACTACTAGGTGCCCCAGCATGTTCCTTGGTCACCACAAGGTCCTACTCCACAAGGGTGATCAAGGAACATGCTGGACTTGTCCTATCTCTTTATGTCTGCATCTTCTCATCTCCTGTTTCCTAATTGCATTACAGTGAAGTAGAAAGGAGCCTGTTCTACTATCTACTTTTGTACTAAACTCTGGGTACCAGTCTAGGAAACAACAGGTATTAAGCATCTGGAAACATTTTCTAGGGCTGGAGGAGGCTGATATTACCTCTATGTAATTATTCACCTGCAAATGCCCCTCAAATAAAGGGTTAATAAATGTGAGGGAACAGAGAGAGAGTTTTTGCTTAAATAAGTGATTATATCACGTTGGGCAAGAACATGCACTACGTCATCCTGTGCTAATGCAAGGGCAACACACCGCTTGGGATTTTGAAATCCAGGATGTAAGGTAGGCTGCAGAGCATTGGTTGGACACAATCACAGTCAGTGGTGGTACCAGTCTGGATTCAGCACTGCAAGGATATGTACGAGGGCAGAGGCATGAGACACCATTCTTCAGGAACTGAAAAACTGCTAAATGGAAGATTTTAGCATTATCAGTGGTCCTGCTGCTCCAAGACTGAGTGCTATCATGTCCATACCTTCGTGTTACATGGAAGCACACAGTCAGCACTCTGGGTTGAGATCATACAGATCCATACAGCTATGATCTGAAAGCAGAAAGGGACTGCATGACTAAGTCAAATGACACAGAAAATGAATGATGCCGGTGAAACTGAACCTCTCCCGTTCATATAACTAGTTTGCATCCTTCCCTGAATTTTTACGTGATGCCAGGAGTAATGAACTAAACAGGGAGAGGGCACATGCTCAATCTCTGCAGCATGACTACCCGCACCATTAAATTGGGAGCAATGCTTCTGGCATGGGCCAAACTGCACTCTCTGAGAGAGTGCCCAGGCATGGTCAGGGATTAGCATGAGCCACAGATGCAGCAACAGGCAGTTTGGATGCAACTATCTTCTTTGGGGGGTAAGAGTGTTGCTGAAAGGATGTAAGCTGTGCTGCATCAGTTGACCTCTAGGCCAAAAAATGGTCCTGACCACTTTTTATTTACTAATATAGATGTAGTCTTAAGAGCTATAGGAGGACTTTTAATCTCTCTGCCTGTCACCAAGCCCAATTATGTATTTGCGTCTTAAAAGTCTTACTGTTTTGTGAAGCTCTCTGTAAAAACGTAATAATTTCTCCTTTGGTTGCACCTTTGCTACTCTCATAGAATTGCTTTTGTGACACCATTAAAGGTTAACACTGCTGGTGCTTTTATTTCATCTTTCTTCTAAGTAAGTGTAAATTTAAGGGACTTCTCACCTATTTTTAATAGTTGATTTTTGCACAAGTGGAAAAAATGTATGAGCTTTTAAATTAATATTATTTCTCAGAAATTGCAAGTTATCAGTATGAATTGTGCAAGTGAAATTCACAGATATTCTCCTTTATGTATTTATTATGCATGTATTATATAGATCAATATTATTTAAAAGGTTAAATCAGATTATCTGATAAGGACATGCATTTATTATATCCCTTGATTTATGGAGGATACTGTGATGTTAGTTATCAGATTATAGCTGCAGGCCAAAAGTAAAGGTTACTACAGTTTCGAGAGAAATAAATCACTGTATTTTGGAAAATTCTGTCAGAATTATTCTAATTAGTGTTTTAGATGCATTTTGGTTAGTGTATCAAGTTTTAATTTCAGCTACCACATATTTCTGTAACTGAAATTTTCTACAGGTAAGTAAAAATGCAAGAAACTTGCTTTAAAACAGGCGTATTATTTTAATATAAGATTGCTAACTTGTTAAAGACACCCTGTGCATTCATTTAAAACAAACACAGTTCCCGTCCTCTTTCTCTCCTACCTATCCCACCCCACCTGTTCTTCTCATCATTGATTTCCACCTGCTTCTGAGGCCAGAAAAGTTTTAACAGTCAATATTTTGTGGCTTTTAGAAGTGAATATCTTTATAGTACTTAAAATCTATATCCAAATCTTTGCCACCCATGTTAGTTTCAGAACTATTTTCCCAAATAAGTAACTTAGAAAACAAAAGAGATAGGAAAAGACTTAATGGCTGAGGAGGAAGGAGAACAACATTACCTTGCAGGCTTAGTAATAGTATGAAGAACATGGGCAGAAATTTCGCAAAAGACAATGTCCCAATTGAAATTAAAATTAAAATTCATAAGGCATTATGTCAAATCCTATAACAAAAATAGTCTGGTTTCCTTGAGGACTTACATGAGCCTGGTCTTTTTCACTCAAGTGCTATATTCACAAGTTTGAGTGTCAGTTTTAAACCTCTTCTTCATACCTTCCAGGTTTTTCGAATATCCAAAAAGATTCTTTGTAAAATTTCTCATCCTGTCTCTTTTCTAAGAATATTAACAATAACCTTTTCGTTCTACTACATGATCATCAGAGTCACACTTGTTTCTGAAAAAAGGAGTTATTAAATCCTATAGAAGATACTTTAATGTTCTCTGGATATTGGTGAAGGAATTAAAATGGTGGTAGAACAAATGCTGAATATTTATACAGTATTTGGGAACACCAAAGCAAGAGACTTTGTTGAATACATGCCTTCCATAGGTAATCATGCAGATGTCCTTACTTTTTTAAAGGTAACATTAGTTATATAGGATAGTAATTTAAAAATACACATAAACATAATCATGTCAACAATGATTCGAGAGCATGTGTATGCACAGCATGTTAGCATGGGTCTGAAATATGCATTTGAAGTTGAGTATAAAGTTGAATATTGTCACGAATAGGCTGCTTTCCTGAATTATATCTACTCATTTTTGCTGTGCGTTTTGTCATGATTAACAGTCTTAACACTCTTATTATGCTTAGTCTTAACCTTAAAAAAGTTATAAGAATCCCATTTGCCTTCAGAGATAATTAATATAGAGTCTTTAATGTAAGAGATTCTCTCCTTGAAGAAAATTACAGTCCAAGTAAACCATCAGTCAACAACATTTTAAGATGTTAAACCTCTGTCTTTTAAAGGCAATCCAGACAGATAACATGCAGATAAAAGCTAACACGTTTCATATGCCTACAGCCCTTGCAATAATATAAACAACTAGCTGCTTCATCTACAATCAAAACTGGTCAGACATTAAATCTAAGTGATCTAAATTTATCCATGAAAGAAATACGGTAGGGTCTTTCACAGAGAGAAAGTTTATTTGCCTTTATTTGGAGCTTTTCATTGTTCCCCCACCTCTCTAGACATACATGATTTCATCCCACAACTTCAGGACTAAAGTTTTTTTTAAATTTTTTCCTATTATTTCAACAGTTTTTCAGAAATATTCCTGTCATATCACCATAAGAGTGAAAGAGCCAAGCAGAACATCTTTCACAAGCAGTAGGAAAAGCAATACTCTTATAATTTGTAGCAATTTAGCCCTGCTTTTATTTTATATAAACTTTAATGGTGGAATCATTCTAGAAATAAAGGAAACAGAATAGAAAAATATAAGAAAAAAAAAGGATGAATCATCTAAAAATTTTTGTTAAAATACAGGAAATAAGGATAGATAATTTTCTTGAAAGCAAAATTCCATCACTCGTTCAGTATATATACAGATCTTTGCAAAGGGCTATACTAATTCTATCTTTTAAAAAGGGAATGAATGTCATTGCTGAACTCATTCTGTCAATTATAGGACTGCAACAGGACTTGAGATTCACTGTTTTACATACTGTGATTGTATGACATAAAAAGTGTTTTGGCATTAAAACAGTTCCCTAAAAGAAACTAAGTTAAAGTGAATTTTGTAAACATACTCAGCAAAACCACAGATCTTCAGAAGCAGGTATTATTCTATTTCATGCAAGGCAAGAAAAGTTTTAAATATTTACAGTTTTTTCTTTTTTCACTGAAAATTGTATCATCAAAATCAATACAAAACTCAGTGTCTTCTGTTTAATCTTTATCTAGGTGAACAAGATGCTCAGCTACTATAAACCAAAAAAATTTCATGGATTCCAATAAGCTACTGTATTTTAAATATTTCCCCAGTTTATGTGAAGATAAGCTCATATATTCATAGACAAAATGCAAGGCCAAAAGCTCTAAGCATAACACCTGCAGGCCAGTTGATTCTAATCAGTATTTTTCATCCTTAATTTCTCTGGCCTCACCCAACCCATATACAGGCATTTTTTTTTATACCCAAATACATATCAAGGATCAGATTACAAATATTTTGCTCACAATTACTAGACCATCAGTTTTATTGATTACTGGAATGTTATCTGTGCGGTTAGATATCTTTCCTTGCAATATGAGAATCATGATATGGCCCTAACTATTCTGATTTTCATGTAGTCATATTAACTTGAATGAAATAGCTTAAATGGTCCAACACCAATATTCTGAATTTTAGTTCACTTTGTATTAAAATTTGATGTATCAACCTTTGGGGCTATTGTTTCATGTATGTGATATGGCAAAAATAATAGATCATATTTGTATTTCACCTTGAAACCATTGGTTCTAAACTGCCCTATCACTAGAAACCATTTAATGGAAAAGAATCAAAGTTTTCCTTAATTCATAGAACTTTGAACTTCTGGGGACTATTGCTGACTTCTGTCTCAAAGCTATATTGTTAATACAAACTATACAGCTAATGCTGTAACTGACTTTTTGACCACTAAATATCCTGATGCTTTTTTAAAACGGAAGAAAATTTACCTTAATATCAAAAGCTCCTGGCTGACCCACTTTGTTATAAAGCTCCAGCTGATTCTTGACAGGCGTTACCCACAATATCACCTGATTTAGTTGTTGATCAAGTTCGATGAAATCCTTTAGCAGAATCTCTATTTCTTTTTGTTTCTCTGGAAGATCTTTGGACACCTGAAAAAAATACCAGAAGCCAGTTTTTTGGTGAAAAAAAGGTAACATAAAGCAATTGAACACTACACACACATACAGTTATATAAAAAGTTAAAATACAGGTTTTATACACCAGTAGGAAGAAGGGAAGGAAAGAGTAGACCCACCAACCAAATTATTATGGTAAGTATCTTGCAAGTCAGTGAAAACTCAGTCTTTCCTAAAAAAACCAACCAAACAAAAAAACACACCACAAAACACACACACACACACACACAAAACCCAAACAAAGCCAAAACAAAACAAAAAAACCCAAACCCCAGCAACAGGCTTCTCTTTTTTTTTGGTAAAAGAACTGTTATCTCAGTATTTGAAACTGTTTTAAAGGTCAATTTTTAATCAGGAAAAGCAATAGTGAAAATACGAAATGGATTGTTTTAATGATATCTAACCTTTCTTGACCTCTTGAATCTAGATATTTATAAGCATGTGTTTTCTTACAAGGTGTTTAGAGTTGCCAGTTGAGTCCAAATATGCACGAGCAGACGCATACAGTGAAGAAAAATAATGAAGAAATAGATCATCAATACTGATCGGGCCACTTGGTGCTCTGATTTGCATTCAAAGCAGTCAGATTTTTAACTAAGCACATTCTTCTGTGCCATCAATATTAGAAATTAAGAATCAGTGAATGGCATAGTCCAAATCCAACAGCACTGAAGCACTTGGGAGTAAATATAGGAACAGGTTGGAAATAAATAAGCCAACACAAAGCTCCATGCTGTCCTTCCCAGATTGTTTTCTATAGCTAGACAGGTGAGGTGTCACTATACTACACAAATGGGCAACACTGCAAACATATACTAGGGGAGAAACCATCTGTACTTTGAAAAAAAAAAATTCACAACAGCAAATATAGGGCCTGGACAGAGATAAGAAACTATGGCAGTTAAAATCAGCCAAGAATTATGGTTAGTTTTCCGTATCAAGAAAAATGAGGTTTCCTAATGTTCATTGTTTTTAAGCACGTTTTTACTAAAGTGACCCTCTTAAAAGTAGCAAAACATGAGGTTTCTGATACACACAGTAAAATATAAATTCCCTGTAAAGTTAAACAGCATTAATAGAAGCACTGCTATCATATTGCCTGGCTTACAGAAGTATTACTGCCGTGTACTAACTTCTAACCCCTAACGATTTTACAGACGATAATAAAACTAAACCCATCAGAGACATGAAAGCAATGAAGGTTACTGAAAAAAACCCACAAACAAAACACCCAAACAAAACCAAACGACCCCCAGCTGAGAGAATGGAAAGAACACAACTGCCATGACATGTACATTTCTTTACAAATTTGGTTTGAAAATACTGATTTGTTGGTACTAAAATAACCCCTCTACACATACTCTACATATGATTTATTAGACCGGACTTAAGTGATATTTGTAATTCAAGAAGTTGATTTGCCATATATTGAATTATCTCCATTGTTCACCATAGCCACCCCATAATATTCTATTTAATAAAAACTGACCCATGAGTCAAATCGCTTTTTCTGTCTTCCTAATCTTGTTAAATATAATAAAAACTCTGCTTTTCCAGAATGGCCCCAGATATGAAAGGAAACAATTAAAAATGCATTCATTTCCCTTATGTGTTAACTCAATATCTATGTAGACCTTGGCCTAATTTCACAGAAGATTAGTTTCGTCTTTCTTACAACTTTCGAATGTTAATCTCCAATGTTTAGTAGCTTTAATATTAATGTAAACAAGTTCCACAGAAATACTACTGAAAGTAAATAGGTAGTCACAGGCAGATAAGAATCCAAGCTGATTTCTGAAGATCTGAAATTTAAATTAATCTGCTTCCAGTCAACATTAATCAAGTATATTGGGTCTATCACAAGCCAGAGAAAAATTTGTAGAGTTTTGTTTGGTTTTTTGGGGGTGTGTGTGGAGAAGTAACCAATTATATACTAAGATATATTCAATCCAGAAAAGGAGAAGATGAAAGATTAGGTTTTGGTGACAGACTGTACTTCAACCTACTGTTTTCAAAAATAATCACACAAGAAAAGAAAGCAAAATAAATACCACCTATAGTAAGAGGTAAATTGTGATAAAAGTAAATGCAGCCTCTTCTTACAAGTTGGCTCCTGCTCTAAAATTATAGCACAAACATAGGTTTATCATATTTTTATATTAAAAAGAAATCTAGGTCAATATGAATCAGTTCATTATATACAGAAATTAAATGTCATCTACTTTTACCACAGAGATAAGAACAACAACAGTAAATAAATAAATAAAGGACTTTCCGCAAACTCAGGTTAGGATTACAGACAAGCACAGCTAAGCATTTAACAAGGCAATGCCTTGTAAGATCCAGGTAATGTGTTACATGCCACTGTGTGGGAATCAGATTCTTAGATTCTGGATCTCAGGGATTTAATTTGCTCGATTTTTTTTTTTTTTTTTTAAAGCTTTGGCATCAAACTGTCAAGCTGGCTAATCAAACTAGAGCCTGATGAGTTGAAGGTAATTACAAGTCCGCCTATCAAGCCAAGGTACTGCTGCAGACTGTCTCTTGGGGGACAGCTTATTTCCCGAGCTAATTCTGCAGACCAATAGGAACAGTGGCCATAAGGCAACACCTGCAGAAGAGTAAAAACTGGGCAAACATGTGAGATGCTTTCCCCCAGATCTGCCTAAGACTGAACACAAGCCTGATTAAGGAGTGTTATAGGCTGACAAGGAAGACAGGGTGCAAAAGAAAAAATTGAAAAAGGACAACTTCAGTTCGAACATCTTTCTAAAAATCTAGCTTAGCCATTTGCATACAAATTAAATATTTTCAACTTTGCCTTATTTGGCAGCAGATCAACACTGAAAGCATACCTTGGTTCGCAACCAAAGGAAAAAAATAAATTTGCAAGTGCAAAGTATGGATCCAAAAGTATGGATTATTCTTTCAAAGAAAAAATTCTGATTTCAACATCAAAGGACTATATAATTTCAATGACACATGTCAAAACATTAATCTCAAAGCATGTGATGCATCTAAAATTTTGTACCTTAGTTCAAGTGTTAATTAAGTTAGATTAATTGGAAGCTTAGTAACAGAATAATAGAAAAGAGTTAAGCTCTAAATTGGGAAACAGTAGAAGAGCCTCATTTTACCAGCTGACACTGGTCTTCACAATACTTAATTTTATTCTAATCTTAAACTATCAGACTATTTCCCACTTATTTAATTTTATGTATTCCAATTTTTGCTCTTTTCATTAAAATATTAAAAAACCCACAAATAAATTACCAGCATAGAAATGACAACATCTCTTAAAACATGAGAATACTTTGTGACATTTGAATAATTACATATTTTCAAAGTCTAGATCTTTATCTAAATATTTTAATTTCTTCTCCTTTTGAATTCTAAAATTACTTACATTGCTTGTTTCTGTTCCATCTGAACCTCATGTCTTGGATGATCTCCCTTCACAGGAAGCCTAAATGATACACTATTACGTTCTTTCCGTCCCCACCCCAATCTGATTACTTTGGTGCAAAACAATACATATGCTCAACTTGGCGGTATAGATCTCCTTGATCATTTCACATGCTCCAGTTTTCCACTGCTGTTTCCTACCGTAGCTTGAGATAGTTATTTTTCAGTCTATGCAGATAGCTGTGTGCATGCACTATGGGATGAATTAGAGCTGAGCAGATGGAAAGGAATACCAATTCTTATGATAATAGTAAGTATAAAGGGAGGAAGAAGTTGCATAAAGTATGTCACCTGACATAAAATCATATTCTGTGTCCCCGCTCTGTTTAATTCCTTATGAATATCCAGAAAGCAGATTCAATTAAAGCAGTATCAATTAAAATAAAAGTTGTGGAGTTACAGTTCAATCCTGTAACTCAGGAACAATGCTTAAAATTAGTAAGTTGAAACTAATTAGGTAGAGACAGTAAGTAAGAAAGAATGAACAATGGGGAATAGTTTTGCAGAGGTCAGAATTGTTATTGCAAATGAATGAACTTGATAAATTACATTATTAGTAAGGCATCACTATCAGCAGCTGCCCCCTGATAAAAGTAAGGAAAGCCATTGAAACGACTTGCATACATTCATTATATTTCAAGTGACCAATGCCTGATTTTGAATATTTCCCTTCTCTCTCATAAGTCAATGTCAAGGTCATTTCCTGTTTACCTGAAATGACCAAAGAGAAGATAATGCAGTTATTACCCAGCTGCTTGGGAATATATATGAGGAGATGCATCTCCCCAACACATCATTTGTCAAAAAAAAATATGGAGAATTTTCCTAATCGTGAGTGGAGAGAAAAGAAATCCCAAATTCCAACATTTTAACAGCAGTGGAAATTTGTGTTTTTTTTCCCAATATTAGATAAGGTACCCCTTTCTCTTGCTAGCTGTCTCACCAACCTCTCAATAACAGAGCAACACTTATAAAAGGATCTTATTTTGATGAATCTGACAGTGGATTAAAATTTAGCTTTCTTGATATGCCTAATATGATAAATTATAATAAACTGCAATTAATATGAGCAAAAGTATGTTGTGGGGTATCTGTGAAGACTGTTAACAATGTTTTTCTTGTACTCCTGGCTTGGGAGGGTCCCTCTGATATACAAAGCACTTTAGGAAAGTGGGCTTCTAATATAGAATAACTGGTAGTGTCAGGTTTGAAAAAAAAAATCACAGTTGTTTGCATACAGAAAAATGAAGAATGTCTAGCTTTTGTATGAATTGCTTTCCTTACTAAATGTAAAACAAGCAGCAGCTTCTGCTTTACTCTTCCATTTCTGCAAAAATACAAATATTAGGAAAAAAGGAGACAGGTGACTACACTGCAATCAGCCCACAGCATAACTGGACTGAACGTAGGTTTTCATGTTGTCCAAGCCAGGACTTGGATAATAAAAAAATAACTAAAGTCATAACAAGTATTAAATGCAAGCTTCAATCCAGACTTATTGATAAATCACAGCTGACACTTCCATTGCACTAGTAAGATGATTGCATAAAATAGCAATTCTTACAGCCACTGTTCAGAAAGTTTGATCTGCTTAAAATCACCATCCCTAGAGCATGTACAAAAGAATGATTTAAAATAGAAGGGGGAGAAGTTAATTTTTATGCATCATTTCTTCATGAAAAACAATCAGTGTAAGAAAGAGTTTCATGTAAGTTTGGTTTAGGATGCCATTTAGTTAATTAACTGAGCCATTTTCATTAACAAACTCAATATTGACTTTAAAAAAAAATCTACATAATTTCTTTAAAATGATGAATATTTATGAGCCATAGTGTCTCTAACAAAGTTGGAGTAAAGACTGTATTATTAGAGGAAGATGAAAGCGCACTAACAAAAATATGTATAGAAGATTTTTATTTGCTATGTAGCTAGTGTTTCATGTTTCCTTACAAGCTTCTCAGGTCCTGATCTTGGCACGTGTTTTTTAGCTTTTCTTTTTTTTTTTTTAACTTCTTAACAGTGTATTTGTAATATTCTCAAGCTTCATTTTTATTTTAAAAAAATCTTTTTTTTTTCCATGGATGCAGAAGACTAAAGCAGTCCACAAATCCAATGCACCAAACAATTTTCTGCTTCATCTGGCTGTCTAGCTTTTTAAAGAGTAAATAAACATCTCCCCCACCCCAATGATTTGTTTTGTTTTTCTTGCATGGCAATATGATTGTGTATATCACAGTCTTCTGAATATCTGTATGCTTTTTATATTTAATATTTATAACTAATTGTCATTCATTCTGCTCTCTACTATCTCAGCGATTCTCCTTTGTCAAGGGCACTTTTTGAGCACAGGACCCTCCACCTTAAATCTGTGCTAAATAATCTAGTCCACGATTTTCTTTTCTTTATCTTTGTTTCTTACTCAGTTCCAGAAATCCAAAAGCAGCTGCAGAGGGTTCACAGTATGATTCCTTCAGTCACTCTTAATGGAGGATATTCTGACAGGAAAATGATTTCTAAATAAAAGTACAATGCCCTAATTGTTCTTTCCCTGGTTTACGGCAGATAATACCGTACCTCTCTCTCAGGCTAGATACAGTCCAGGAGGCAAGCAAACTTCAGCATGCACCCCACAGTACCAGTAACCTGCCTGAACAGTCAGTCAAAGCTCTCTTCCCGTGGAAAGCAGAGCCTGACACATATGTTGGGAGGAGAAGAGAAAATGGCAGGCCATAGTGCTATTCAGCACAGAGCTGGACGTGCTGTTGCCGTGACCCAGGGAAACATAATGTTACTTTACTGGGCGTGATAAACCCTGTCTGACATAGTTAAGAGCAATGGTTTGGCAAACCACAGTAGTCCTATCTCCCCTTTTGGTCTTTCCATGTGACAGAGGTCTTCCTGCCTGTTGCTTTGTCTCGCCATCCTTTTCTGCAGCCCTCCTTTTCCTTTTCCTCAGATCACACATTATCCGATTGCTTTACTTTCAAAACCATTCAAAAGCTACAGAAAGCTCAACTTCCATGCGCAATCGGCTCACAGTGGCAATCAGTCTATAGCTATAACTAAATATATCGATACTTTCTTCCATGCTGTTGCCTACATCTGAGAGAAGCTTCCCAGAAGCATTCACAAAACTGCCGTGGAGCTTCTAAAAACTGTCATCTGCCAGAATGCCTGACAAGCAAAACGAAGCGAAAAGGCATTGCAATGAAACAAATGACAAATATTTATACAACATGTAGTACCTTAAAATGCAAGCTATAAACTTAGAATCATTATTGGTTTTGCTCATGGAGTTCTCCATAGGAATGAAAAAAAAAAACCTTAACATTTTGTTTGGTAGAGGAAATGGATATAATTGGATCTAAGATTTTAACACAGCAATAAAATCAGTATCAAACAGCAATTTCCGGTTATAAGCTACATAGAGCAGTAAGTTAGATAATGAATGTATAGATAAAGTATATTATTTCCACAGTAAATAAACAGGGATTTTTTGCATTATCTTTGCACAGTGTAGATTAATTACAATGGGTTGGAATTTTATCTATAGCTGAATATTTATAGCATTTCCTAGCAAAAAAGAATTTATTGTTAAAAATTACAGAAAAAAAAAAATTTTGGTATTCTAATTCTAGCGAGTGATCTTGACTGCCAAGTACTGAGCTGACATGTCTGACAGAAAACAGCTAACAATGAACTTGGTTTTCTTTTTGGTTGTTCTTCAAGAGTTACCTGGTTTAGCACTTTGAGGGAGGTGACAACTTTTCATTTTTAAGAAACATGCAGTTAATAGAAAAGTTGAGAGTGTGGGAGTTACCTTAGTTAATAGTGCTTAATGTACAATTAAGTTCAGTATCATAACAACAGGCCATTCTCTGGGTAATGATGATGATGAATTTTTGAAAACGTGTTTTTAAAACTCTCAGAAAAGTGGCCAAAAAAAGGCAAGGTAAGAGGAAGGGAAAAGGGAAGGGGAGGTTTAACTTTAAGGTTATTTCAGACTATTCTGTTTGTGGGAATTTTAATTATATAGGCATGTTGCAATACAGACAGGCCTATATAATTAAAGTATAAACTTTTTCTTGTAAACAGCAAGTAGTAAAACATTGATTTTTAGGTCCCTACAGTCTTCCTTAATAGAAATGTATGAAACACCTGACATGCAATGGCAGTGTCTGTCTTGGAACTGAAGTTTAAATAAACCCAAACCATTGTCATTCATTGGTGTGTGACATTATGTGAACCATTGTTCATTGTATGTGAAATCTCTTTCAGATACATAGTTGTCACAGTGTAGAAAAATGTGTAATGATTTGCCTGAAGTGCCTTACTTGAAATCTGGTAATTCAGCAAGATCAATATTATCTCAATGTAGCTGTCAGCATAATTGTCTTGAAAATTAGTACTTTTTATATTCAAAGTAGTTGGCATAACTTCTTAAATATATGATGAATATATTCCAGATTCATATGGCAAACAAAAGTAAAAAGGAATTTTAAGATGGTCAGTAAGATAGTATGATATATATTGTATATATACATACATATATATTTAATCGTGATTTTATGGTCTTATTGGCTAGTACAGACTTTTTACCCCTGCATGGTTGTATTTCATAAATATTCTGAATTCTTTGCTTAAAGTTTAATGTGTAGTGAACAGCGCAGCAAAGTGGCCTTTATGAACACGCATCTGAAGTATTTATGATTAATATAAAAATAAATAGAAATGTCTTCTTCCTACGTATCCTGTGGATTATTAGTAAATGATTTGTGATGTCATCAGTTCAATCTAGTTCATCCTCACTTTTTAAGCAGGTACAAAATATCTTTGAATCTGCTATAAATTAACTACATTACCTTTACTGTAGATACTAGTTGGGAGTGGCCATAGAAGAGTCTTGCCACTTAGATTATGAATAGACAGATTGATTGAAAAAGAATGCCAGAAAAAGATTATAGGCTAAAGCAAATGCTAAGGGGTCCTGAGGGAAATAGGTGAGATGATCTGCTCAGCTTCAACAGTCTCCTGGCTCAATAGGACACACTTGTCAAATGGGGATAGCATCTATCATCATACTGATGGGTTTTAAGGAGCGAGGTGAATCAGCACTGACCTAAGTGACCTGACCTCAATCTCCACTGAGGTCAAAAGTAAAAAAATGTTTGAGAATCCATTACAGATCCCATTCATGCATACTTACAAAAACAACCACCATACCATTTTCCAGTGTTCTGAGGTGGTAATTAACGAAGGAAAATTGAGTTAGACTCTACAGCAGTGATGAGTGATATAACAATAGTTACACTAACTTCTTGGGAGGGAAA
>NW_008824196.1:1785616-1802002 GCF_000699105.1 Pygoscelis adeliae
AGGTTTTCAGGTCCAATAGTCATGAGCTTATTTTAACCAAAATATTTAAGATGTTCCCTGTAACCAAAACTTTTCAAAGAGCCAGTCACCTAAATTGTTTGACATACTTGATAGTTTTTGTTTAGAAAGTGTTGCAGTGGAAGAACACAACTAAGAGCAATAGCATGTTGGACCTTTCAGGGCTAAATCCCAACATGTAATTGCCTGAAAAGAAATTCCAATTCATTTGACAACATAGTGGAAAATTAATTTTCCAATATCACATCCAACCTCCAATTTAAATGCCGTGTAACTTCAATGCTACAAAACAATCAGAGAAAAGAAAGAACTTTATAAAGTGGGAAAACGCACACATTTATCTCACTCTCTACACGCCCATAACGAATGTCAATGTATGGACAGAAATAAAACTGTTCATTAACTCCTTTAACTTCTAATAGTCTTTAAAAAAAAAATAAATGATGCAGCATCAGGAATTCTCATGACTACTAGCATGATTTTTATTCATAACTCTATAGCAGTTATCTCTTCTGAGGAAGCTAAGCCAGTTTTTGCCTTTTGATAAAATGAATAAAATGCATTAGGATTTCTGATTTGAAAGACAAATTTAGAAACGGATATTTAAATTTCATATGTAGAGTAATAACATTCAGGAGAGTCTTCTATGAAATAATCAAACGATTTATTTTTCAAAAGTAGAAATCTGTTTAATGTTGATTATCCAAGATAATTTAGACATTTGTAGTAAGATGTCGTTATGAAAGCAGAAATAGATATCCACGCAGAGTTTGTATCAGAGAAAAAAAGAGTATGGTAAATAGGACTGTTACAGATTTTCTTATCTAGAAGCATAAGATTTGTACAAGGTGGTTAGCTTTTACTACCCCTAATTAGAAATATCACACCACCATAAACATCCCAACTGATATTCATAGATGCTTTGTGGGTTAACTTTTAAGAAAATGAAACCCTGTGTTCCTCACTATTGTTTTAGATGGAGAGCTGCTATTTAAGTGCATTGGGATTTAAGATAACTGCTGTAGCACATAGAGCATTATACAGAAAAATCTTATTAGTAACACACATTGTGGAAACTTCAAAAGATAAGAGAACAATTCCTTTCCACTTCATCCCACCAAATACAAATTTAGTCTTGTCAAATGTTGCAAGTCTCTTGTGTTTCTCCTCTTTCTGCAAAACCCTTCCAGAATCTGTTGCCCCTTTTTCATGTGAAGTGGGGGAGATTACAAAGACAGAGCAGTCATACAAATTGTCCTCTTACCTTCTGAGAAAGTCACAGTAAGAACTAACAAAGTAAGGAATGACGGGTCACAGAGGTTGCTGTTGGGGTGATTATGAGGAACAGAAGGAGGAGGAGGAAAGACAGTCAACAGACAGCCAAGATGTATTATTTTGATATATGCTTCAAGAAAGTCATTAGGAAATCTGCACAATTTTCTTGTAAGCAGTTCCTTTCCTGTAAGTTTTTCCATGTTGATGAGTAACATGGCCTGAAATCCACAAATAATACTGTGATGAATTTCCAACTTGTCTATATTTAACTTTCATTAAATAATTACAATGTTTGCTGTCATTTATTGTTAAGCCTCAAACACACCTGGAAAACCAAAACTAACATAAAACAAATAAAGCTAAAATCTAACATGTATAAAGAAGAAAGAATCCTAACTGTTCTAAATATACTCAAAAACTTGTCTCAAAGGAAAAGAAGAACAAATATTCACTAGTATGCCACAAGAGCCCTTGATATTGTGTAATTATTGCCTGATTGTTGCAAAAACATTTTGAATATCTTAATTTTTTCCTTGAAGGGACTTCAAAATGACTAATCCTTTCAAATGAGAGTAAACAATATACTGTAGTAGGAGAGTATTTATTAATACTTAACAAGACAAAGAAAATCGGTGCTGTCATTCATAAAAAGAGAGCAATCTTATTCTCTGCAGGACTCCTGAAATAATGTAAAACAGCATTACTAACCACTTTTACAATGCTTTAAACCTTCAGAATGTTTTAGTATCACCAAGTAATTTAATTTTACAATATTCCTATTGGATGGGGAGTTGTACAAAAGAAAATAGGGCAGCTGGAAAATTAAGCAACTTCTCTGGCATTTCCAGTCCGTGGGAAGTGACAAGATCAAAATGGTCTCTGTAAAGTATCATACCCAAATATACCATCTATCAGGGATTTACCGCACTAAAAACTTCCTTTTTCCAATGCTGTGCTACTGCATCTATTTATTCACAGTGCTTTATTGGGGGTACACATAACTTTTTGTTTAATTTTTACTTTTGTGCTCATAAATTAGGAAAATATATATTGGAGTTTATATGTTGATAAATTAAAAATAGACCAATGCAATAATCTGTGCAAAGCACATGCCTGTGGGGAAGCAGAGTAGGGGGCTGCTCATCTTCATATTATGCAAGCTTGGCTGCTAAAGTTGAAAGGATGGCTTTTTGGGTTTCAGGGGAAAAGGCTTCTCCAGAAAATGTTTCAGGCTGCATCTAACCTGCTGGACGCGGAGGTGGTTCTGAATGCTCAGAGGCGAGTGCATGCCCTGACCACATCCTGGCCCCACACTGCGATAAGACAAGCTGTCCCCTTCATTGCCATTAGAAGGAAGCCTAGGCTTGGGGCCAGACTGAAGCTGTGGTGTGCTCTTGTCAGGCCCCTGGAATGAGGGAACCAGGACCCTCTGGTACACTGCTGCACAAACATGCCACTCTCCATAGGAGAAACACAAAAAAAGCTATAGTATGCAACTAAAGAAGGATGCTTACCAAGTATAACTAAAGTTAAATCCATTTGCATCCATTTTTACAGATGGAATCATTCCATAAGCACCATTCTTTCCTCAATCAGCTCTTTGTTTCTGCTACTCAAAGAAGAAAGTGGAACTAAACAATGACAAGCCTTCCCAATTCACTTTATTGTCCATGAGACTCACTGGTTTGAACACAGGCCAGGTGAACTGGTCTGGTAAGGCTACATTACCTACACAATAGGGATGACCAGCATCTTCTATGTGGTTAAAATAACATAATATAATTTTATTCAGCCAGATTGTGGGGTTTTTTTTCTTTATTCTTAGAAATAAAACTTTAAGTTGTGTCTTCATCAAAATTCTCTCCTTTGAAGGACTTTAAAACTCTCTGCATTTCCTTTCTACCCCTTTATATTGCAGGACTATACTTCAACTTTCACTAAAGCCTGGGAATTTCTTATGCCCTTATTAAGTGAACGACCCTTCAGTCTTCAGTGCTTGAAACTGTACTTTAATATGGCAGAATTTCCCCACTCAACTCCTTGACACAGGATGCTGCGTGCTTAAAGTTTACATGGACATAAATGATTTCTGGCACAATTTTTATATTTCGTAGTAATTTTAAAATTTTTTTCTATTAATTTGTCCAGATACCATGAGATCATGTATGTTTTTAGCTTACTACCTTTTCCTCATTAATATGAGTTTCTCTAGGCATCTGATTTTAGGCATTATCAGATCGCTAAATGGACATGGTCAGAGGGTGTATGGACCTTTTGTTTGTCCCAAATCATCCACTGGTATGTTCTCATGCAAAATGAAATAAAGAGGGTACTCCATTCTTTAAATTTTATATCTTTTGCGTGTAGTATGGATATAACTCATCTGTTTGACCTCAATATTCCGCAAACCGACTTGTATAGAAGACTCCAGAAATCCACACAAAATTGGTCTAGAAACAGATTCTTACAGTCATTCATCTGCATTTTGCAAATGAGATCAAACATGCTCTTCCTAACCTGCTTCAGTCTAAAATAAAGTACGATTGGCTATCATCATATTCTACACATGAAGGAACCCATAAGATTGTAAGAAGCCTATTATTATCTATATCATTTGGACCAACACCAAAGAAAATTCTATTTTAAGGGATTTTCTGCTTGGAAGTTTTCACTACCTGGCTTCCTATTTAATCTGGCTTTTACATTAAAATTTTCTATAACAGTAAGTCTCCCCAGAGGATTCATATCTAATATCCTCATTTTCTGGAGCAAAAACTGCATTCTGTTATGACTGATGCTTATATAGAGAAGAATTTGCACTGTTATTTGGTTCATTATGAATACGTTGAAGTATTTATTTTTAATAAAAGTGAATATTCTTTCTCATCCACTGTTTGTTGTTTGGGGTTTTTTTGATGGGTTTGTTTGTTTGTTTGATCATCTATGAACTGGGTCATGTACTAAGTCCTGGAAAGGAAAGCAGGTGACGTTGGGGTCTGTTTAGGGTTTCTTTCAATGTGATGCTCTTCACTTCTATTTCAGAAAAGTTATTTTGTAAATTACCTTTGCTTTAAAGTTTTAGTAGAAGCAGTGACTGCGTTTCTTTCACTATATACCTTGAATGACAAAAGTGAGCTAAAGGAGTTGAAACATTTTTGTCCACCATCACAAAAAAATAGATATGCTATGTAAAATTATTTTTTCTTTAAGATTAAAGCCAACTGATCAGCTATGGTTTTCCCTTGGTGATATTCCAGATACAGCATAAATTACATATTTTTCAATTCCTTCTGCTCCTAAGAACTGCATTAATCTGATTTTAATTTTGGTCCTTATAAATCCCAAAGAATAGGCATTTTTAGAAACTAGACTTTAAACTGGAAAAACCAGCAATTATAGCAAATGTCTGGATATTTTTTTTAAGGTTGTAAAATGCAATTCTTCTAAAGCAACAGTTAAAAAAAAAAAATCAGTGAGTATCATACCATAGCAATATTCACCTCATTTGAATCTCATTTATATTTTGGTTGGGGGTCAAAACCAAAACCAGCACAGGTCTGTGTAGATATTTAGGTTCTTTTCAAGCATGGCACAAGATCTTAAAGTCTCTTAGCACTAATTTTCCAGATTTAAAAAGCGTTGCAGAAGACTGAATCTTAAATCAGATTAGAAGTGATCTGTTAGTCTAAGCCTGATCTGTTACCATCTCTTGTTTTATACACAGGAAATAAATAAATCTTTCAGTATAAGTTAAACCAATTCATTTTCTTCCACCTACTGTGAAAACCTATACGTAGCCTTGATTGTAGACATTCATGGAGCTATTATAATCCACCTTTCAAAATACATTAACTAACAAAAAAATTAAAAAAAAAATAGATGTCTCCTTATGTTTTACAACAGTCTCCAATTCTTTCTGATGAAAATCATTAGGATGACTTACAGTATAGCATGTAAAGTGGAACAAAAACTCATGTCTGACGCTGCTAAAATGACTAAAAATTGCTTCTGATCACTGAGTAGGCTGTAGGGCCCAATTCCCATTGTGCTCTATCTTCTAACACATGCAATCCATTGTTTTCAAAATATCTAAGTATCTCAATGGCTTTAAATCAATACATCCAGAAAACCTTCAGTATGTGTAGCCAGAAAAAAATAGGAAAAAACCCAAAGGAGTTATTTTACTTGCTTAGAAGGTAACAATAACTCAGACATTCATATTAGGCCACAAATGCTTTAGTCCATACTTTCTTGTTTACCTTATTTTCACAACCTGTAAGACAACTTTATTTTAAGAAAAGAGGAAAAGAAAAAAAAAACCCACGATATTATCAATATTCCATTAAGATCATAGGAGCAATTCTTATGGTCTTGGGAAAAAAAAAACAACAAACAAATAAAAAAAGCTACTTCTATTTATCTATGGAATTCTTAGTTGAAATGCACAGTCAGTTTCTCTTTTCACAATCTGCAAAAAGTGTGCTATAAGTGAATGTACTTATGGTTCCTACTTATTGAATGCAAGGTTTTGTCATCCTTGCTCTATATGTTTCTTCTGAAAACAACAGTACACGGCAATTTTCCTAAGTGACACAAAATGCAATCCAATTGAAGATTTCTGGTTGTATTTAAAAGATGTATGTATATATGTGTATAACATATATCAGGTTTAGGCTACAAGACTGTTTATATATAAAGTTGTTTAGACTTATCATTGTCTTTAAGAACAAAGATGAAAATTTTAAAATGGAAACAAAATTATGAATAATATGATACAACTTATAGGAAGTGGCTAAATTAAACTACATATCGTATTACTTCCCTCCACCGATTTTATTCCCGGAAAAGAATAGCTAACCAACTTAGTTCCAACATGACAGAATCCAGATTTTAGTTGATCAAGTAAATAACAAACCAGTTTTTCTATTTAATGTTCCACACCACAAATGAAACAAATTGTGCTTTTGAATACACAGGTATTTCCTACTTCTTCAGCTTCAGAAAAAGGGAGGGTTTCTACAGACCAGCAAGTAAAAGAAAAATTAGTCCCCTTCAGGATGGCTGCCTTAATTCTCCCCTATTCAGTCCCTGTGAATATTCAACTTCTTTATTGGTGTAAGGACTTGAGTGTTTTTCCTGTTTGAATAACAAGCTGGAAAAGGGACACATCAAAACCTTCGAGATCTCCATGCACAGAAGAGGTAGACCTCTAAAATCTTACATCATCCTGTGCTTAGGAGCAGAAGCTCTTCTACCATAATGTGGACAACATTACTGACTTGGAACCTAAAGATCTTTTCATTTGTTCTCTCAGAAATTCAAAGATTCAGTGGCAAATAAGATTTGTGTTCTCCCAGACAGAAACATTACTAAGGTGGGCGATTGGTGAGAATAAGTTACAACTAGTGACAAAAAATACCCACTAGAAAGTATAGAAATATGGATGTATCATAGATATATCATATATTATCCTATTACCAGTAGGAATATTTCAGTACATCCTTGCTTATAATCTACATATCCACATTATTTTCTAGTTAGACTGAATATAATCGTCAACACCAAACACCTGACCTTCAAATTAAGCTTTAGACTAACAAAATCTCCAGAAAAATAATTAGTTTCAACATGACTCAACAGCACTGGAAAGCTAAAGGCATATAAATTTTAATATAACTTGGCCTAAAATAAATTTTTAAAAGAAGGGTCATCAGCATTGTTTTACTTCTGTGTTGTGTTATGACATCTTCATTCCTGTATGCTTAGCATGGCTGAGAAACAGCAATTTATCTTTACGCTGCTAGTAAATTTTTGCCTTTTTAAATCTTAATTAGTGGTAGCTGCTAGCAACACTCAAATAAAAAGGAATGCAACCTATATATACTTGTTTCTTAGAGCTTGTGACATTCTCATGTTCATCCAAACAACATATACTTCAAACATATAGATCAAACTTCTCTTTGCTATATGCAAGGCCATTTGTCAGTACGGCTGATAACAACATGAATGTGGACTACACCTAATTAGCAATCTATGACAAACTGTCATAAGTAATTTAGCATAGCATAACACTTTACTACATTTAAGGGACTCAGGTCACTTATTAACTGAAAGCAAATTTCAGGAAAATATCAACCTTTTGATCCCCAAAGTGCTGGGTATACGATTCTAATTTCAAATTGAAAGCACAGAAATCAAACTGTAGCATTCATTTTCCAAGATCTTTTCCCCTCCATGCCACAAAAAACAATAATAGCAATTGTAATACATTCATCTGTGAACTCAAACTAAGTTGCATTGACATGCTAGAAATTTGATGCCATCACAGGTAATCTATGAATAATTACTACTTAAGGCAAGTTACAATACATGAACTATAACCTTGTTATGACTTTGTCTTTCTGCACTTTCTGGGCCCATCTGTTTTTCTCTACACTTGATCAACCAAGCTAAGACGACTTATACTTTTCCTGGTGGTACAGAAAATGTTCACAAATTATAGCCATGTCACTCCACTCCAATTTTTTTTTGTACACATAGCACAACAAATTGATTTGCTGTGGCAGTAAACAGTGAAATAGCCTCTTCAGTGTCTACTAATTAGCTCTAATACTAGCAGACAAAATAAAAGGCAGCAAAACAAAATGTCTCCATCAGGCACTTATAATAACCTTCATAATACATACAGTAGACGTTGTGAAGACTAAGGTGGATAAATGAGGAGAATGCTGATTTTGGCATCCAGCTTACTTTCAGATAATCTAGCTCATCCCTCTTGGCTGACACCAGACCAAGAATAATATTAAAGAGTAATAAACTCCTTCCAGCAAACCTCTGATTCCATGGTTCACTGGTCTCAGTCCTAATCTATCAATCCATTTACTGCTCAGTAAAAGGTAAGAAACGCATTACAGATCTGTTAAATGCCCTGGCAGGTGGTATATGTCAAGAACTGAATTCATCACAAACTCCAGTGCCTGGTACCCCTTTTGTATGCTTTGAAGCACTAGGTGGTTAGCTTACTTGGCTATCACAGCAGAAGACACTTTGAGCTTTGAAAATAAACAAAAAATTCTTGAATGTGAAGGCAGAAAAATGGTTATAAAATGCTTCATTTTTCATACTATTAAGACTTCACAAAGATAGTGTTATTTTCATTTTTACAAGAAATACTGGCTTTAGAGAGGGTACAATAAGTAAAACCAGGCTAGAATTTAAAAGTTGGGATTTCAAATGTGGACTTTAATCTTCATTCTCTGCTTAAACTATGTCTGAGGTAGCAGCCTATTAGAATCACTACTCAATAAAGTCGACTAAAGAAATGTCATTTTAAAATTATTACTATCCAAAGGAAGAAAAACTATTTTCAAGGTCATCAGCAAGTGATATAAACACCTAAAAGCAAAGACAATACTGAAGCAAAAGCAAAAAAGCTTCTTTTATGTGACTGCAAGTCCTTTCATACTCAATTTCTTTTCTCGGCTTATTTCCATTGCTGTAGGGCAACAGTTTCTGTGACTGTAAAGAAGGTTTGAACATGACTTATTTCAAATACGTCACCTTGAATGTTAAGACTCGCAGGTGTTGTCCCCCATTCCCCTGCTTGGCAGATCAAGGCAAAACAAAAATTTGTCATAACCTTATGAGATATTTGGCTACATTCTCAGCTGGTGTAAACTGTCACAGCTTCTCTGAAGTAAACAGAATTACTCTAATGTATGCCAGATAAGGGCCTACCTTACATTTTTTATGTAACTGTTGTGTATGATTCATATTTTGAAAATAATATCATCCTGCAACATGAGATAATCAGAAATGCTGGATTGTTACATGTTCATTTCTAGCAGACGTGCCAGAAAAGAAAACAAACAGCTAGAAACAAAGGATTAAAGTATAAGAGACACTCTTAGAAGGGGATGGAGAGACAGAAAAGCCCCAGAGAAATCGCTGTGTGATGATGTTTGTCCACTGTGCTTTGAGGAACACAAAAAATATATCCTCATCAAAACAACTGACTACAAAACCATCCTCAGGTGACCTACAGAAGTTCACCTGATATAAAAGTGCCAGAGGTGTGAGCTTTGGCTCACAGTAAAATCTGTGGGGGTTTTTTCAGTGCCTACAAATCTATAACTGAAGGAAGACAACTTATGTCCCTCTGTCAGGCTTGCAGACTTTATTTCTAATTTTATTACAGACCCTAGAGTTTCAGAAGAGGAAGTGAAAAAATTAATTGAGGCTTCCTACACAAACGGTAAGAAAAAGAAAAAAATATATGTAAAAGAAAAAAAAATATTTTTCCTTTCCGCTTCATTGGAAAAATCCAATAACAGAAACCCAAAATGAGCTTCTAACACCCCCTCCCCCCCCATCTCTCAAGATCGTATGGGGAAAAGGAAAGCTTCAGAGAAAGAGAACACCTTCAGAGAACATGTATGGATTTCAGTCTTGTAATTTTCAAACTCAGTTTCTGTTCATTAAAAAAAATATACTACATTTTTCAGATTCTTTAGATTCAGCTAGCAAGGGACAGTGAGAACTTGTCGGTTTGATACATCTCCATAGGTAGACAACTGAAATCAAAATAATGTCGTTAAGTAATGATCTCAAATGGAAGTTTAATTTTCTGGTTTTAGTCTTTTAGGAGTAAATGGCAGTTTTCAAGTGGTAAATTCCAAGCCTAATGTCTTTCCAGAAACATTACTTAGATATAGGAGACACAAACTTGTAAAGAGAATGATTCCCTAAACAGTAGCTTTGTCCCCCATATTTCATCCAGACCTAACTACTTTCAACAGCATTCATAGTTGCTCTGACTGTGACAAGCAACCTGGAACATTTCTGCATCAGCAAGCAGAAAATAAAAATGCAAAGGTTTTAGGTATATGACTAATCAGTAAAAGCTTACATTCAGGGAAACATTACAGATTTTGTTAAAATGTATTATTTCTGTAATTTTACTAAAAGTAATTTTTTTTTTTTTCTGAAAACTAATGTTGTCGTTTTAATACTACAGCTCAGATATTCAAATTGTGGTGCCTAAATTCAGCTATGTATATGCTTACTTCAGCTCGTAAATAACACTATTTTGATCTTGAAGTGTTCTGAATTCTTCTATATACATTGATTTCAGAAACCCATTTGTAGAGAAAGAGATACTTCTGTCCAAGCACCCAAATAATGATTTATGTGTCCAACTTGGAGTTTGTGACTGTGATCAATATTTATTATCCACTTTTGCTTGAGCCATTAGCTAATATTCCGAGCCTTGCCAGACTGTTTCTGTCAGGAAGAAACTAATGAGACTCCCACATCAAATAAGTTCCTGTTTATTTCCCAGGTCTGTGCTTGAAATTCAGCTGTGTTCACAGAAACAGTAACAAAAAAAACCCCAGGATGTAATATTCTTGACCAGAAACTCTAGCTTGTCTTTTCAGTAAGGTGCTAAGAAGAAGATTTTCCCACTGTTTTTTTCCCAGAGCTAAACACAACGAATCAGTCTTTTTTTTTTCCCCAGCATTCTGGTAACTTTAACAAATAGATACCACAGGTTAGCTTCCCAGATTCTGGTTTTGATATCAGTCTCAAGGGAAAACCTTCAGCTGATACTACACTGACCTTTTCTGACCAGACTAATTCATATCTTGGGTGGTGGTCCTCTGGACAACGCTTTCTACCATTTCTGCTACATGAGGTATGGAGAGCACTCAAATTTTATCTACCTCTCTCTACCAGATTTGCTATTCATTGTCACCAGTTTCCAACACAATAATATGCTACTTCAACAATAAAATACAACAAAATCCTCCCTTACTTCTCTCCATGAATATGGAGATCCCAGAAAGTAAGATGAGTGGTACTTTGCTACACAGAAACTAGAACTCAAAGCTCAAGGTTGGAAGAAGCATGGTGAAACGTGAAACAGTGGTTGCAGCTTCCACCTAGGGGTTGGGGAGAGGAGAGAATTGGGGAGTGTTTCCATAAAGGCAATCAGCCATTTGCTACTGCCTCTCATACACCTGAGTCACAAAAGCTGGAATATTTGCTGTACCCTCAAAACCACCAGGCTACAAAAATGATGCTCTGCATTCAACCCTTAAGCAGCAGACCTGTAATTTAGGGAGTATATTTGGATGCAACATCATCACTTCAGGCACTAATGGTCTTGGTTTGCTGTCATTGTTTCTCACAGCAGTGTATTGTACACATTTTTCTTCCTCAGGTTCATTATGCATACAAATGTCTCTTCATAGAGAGAAAAATAATACATACCAGAAAATATATAATGCAAATATTTGCTGCAGATTAAAATTTTATACCACAGTTATATCACTAATATGTCTAACCTTTAACAAGCGATGGTTAGCCTCCTTCAGTGTACTCTCAAGCTTATGCTTTTTGTCTGGGTTCAGTGATGCACTTCCAAGTGCTATTCCTCCGGTTTCATTTAATCGTTTCAGTATTCCCTTGTGTGGCGGCAGCTTTTCAACTCTTAACTGGAACAGACAAATACAGCAGTTAAGATGAACTGTGGTAGAATTTTCAGCTCTCTTATCTTCACCCTTATCGATTTGTGTATCAGCTGAAGGAATAAACTCAATTCAAGACAAAATAACCATTGCTTTCTGAATGTAGAAGGCTAAAACCCACCAAAAGAGACTGCATTAGTGGATCAAGCCTAAAGAGAGTCTTAAAAGCCAAAATACAGAGTTTCTCAGGATATTAATCACTGTTACATGATAAATTCCACTTCTGGACACTCAATAGCTCATGTATATGAATTTTAATAATCTTTTAATATGGTAAAGAGCAAGCACTTTGCAGAAGGGTTTTTACATGTTCCATGCTGTGAACACAATCACCGAGATGGTAAGTGGTGAAAAGCCCTCCAGTCTAACCTCATAATTAAGCATATTCATGTATGTTCATTAAAAAAAACACACAAGTAAAGCCAAAGAATGCAAGGCATCATCTAAATGTACCACTTCTCCATCATGTATGCAGTTACTGCAAACTAATATTGTCAAAGTAACTTGATATATCAAGTAAGGATAATGTAACTAAAAGACAAAATTCTTCAAGTTTTTTTTTTTTTTTTCTTCAATTTACATATTCAGGTAGGTAGGAAATGAGCCACAGTGCAAGCCAATGTGTTATTATTGGCTGCATTAGGATGTATTCTCTTGTGTAGCTCCAAAAGAACAAGGTGGACTGTAAAAATGAGATACAAGTAAGAGATGCTAATGCCTTTAATTTTGGATTATGTGCCCCTTGGGAATGCTACAATTGGGAAATATTTGTGTATAAATGAGGAGTGGGAGCCTTCATGGTTCTAATCAATTTAGATTTTAAACCTGTAATCACGTCTGCAAATTATAAGATGCATCTAACACCCCTTATAAACATACTGTTGCCTTCGTTCTGATATCCTCGACAATGGAGGCAAAGCCTCACAAATTCTCTGTTCAGCTCATTGACATCTTATGCTAAAGTCAGAGGGAGAAACTTAGCACATGGTTAAGTCTTCATTTCCTAAAATGCTATGCAGTACTATTTGTTCTATTTTTGTTTATTTAAAAAGAAACTTGAAGATAGATTTTTACTAAAGAATCTTTAGATTTTTTTTTCACATTTTGTTGAAAGAAGGATAGAAGAAACTCTGATGATTTCCCTTCAGGTTCTTTAGTGCTCTATTCCATCACTTGCTGAATTTGTTCAACTTGGACTGGCATAAAGGATAACCAGTCCTTATCCTCAAGAAAGAACAGGAAACCTGTAGGCAGGTATTCTGTAAGTAATATGCATTTTCCAACTACTAATTTATTATTGTGCAGGTTACTAAACATAGTCATTCTATTGGACACATTTCAGAAACTAAACGGAGCAACTTCTATTGGATATATTTATTAGCAGTATCATAGTCTAAAAGCCCTAACACCTTCATGAAAATATTCCAGGCTTTAAAAACATACATTCAATATTCTATTGGGCTTTTTTAAAAGCATTTTTAAAAAGTCACCTAGATGTTTAGTCTAGAAAATGTTGCAGTGATACTTTAACCAGTTGACATTTATAATTATGCATGCAACTCTTGTGAAATACTGAATACTGTTGCATAAGTAAGAAGTTATAAAAGATTAACAAGACACCTATAGAGAAATGTTTTACAGATAAAACAGTCAAGTTCTGAATTAAGAAATGAGGATGAAAAAGATAATGATTAATTACCTCGTGACAGGATAGGTATTTTCCTTTCAATACATTTTCCATTACTTTCCCGATTTTAGTATGATCAGTATATATTTGTACCTGGGTTTAGAAATTCCACTGCTTTGATTTATCTAAAAAAGTCATATGAATGCTATGTTTGATGGCAGAACCCTTCTCTGAAAATAGCATTTACTTTTCTTCAATGTAGAATTGATTAATTAAGAAAACATTGAGAATAAAACTCACCATACCTTTACTTTGCTAAGGCAGTCTCTTAACTGGTCTTCATTCCCTGGTTCAAGGGGAATACCAATAATGCTGTCTGCTTCCTCTAACCATAAAACCAACTTGTTCAAGTCCTCTTGAAATGCTGATAAAATATTCTTTTCTTCCTCTAGCCTGTAATAAAAAAGTGAAATTAATGTTTCTATAAATTTATTTTTATGTTGAAGTGCTCATCCATACTAAAAGACAGACTAGGGAAAACAAATTCTTGTCATTTATATTAATTATTTTAAAAGTGTGCCATAGATTTTTTCATATCAAAATTATCAGACCAGCACCCTTTTAAGATGGCATTAATGCATTTTAAAAGAAAAACTAAAGTCATAATTTGCAACGTCACTAAATTCAGCCTCCGGATTACATATAGCAGGGAGCAAACAAGCACGCCAGAACTAGAACTGTTCATAATTCAGACCAGATTTTTGTGTGAACTAACAGCAAGGAAGCCCAGAGTCAGAAACTAAGAATTCTAGCACCAAATTTTACCAAAGTAAATCTATAATAAGTGACAGTTAAACCCATTTGTACATATTTTACAAACAGATATTTTGGTGACTGTGCCACATACTTTGTGTAAAGCATTCCAGTCGAGATCCGCAAAAAGTAGGTAAGGTTTGTAGTCCTTCAGAAGCAATAGGATAGGATTTATCTCACCTAACTTTAGATGTCTACTTTGTCTACATCTACAACTCAGCTGTTGAATTTCTCACCCAGACTGTCTTCATTGAATGGCACTTGGCATTTCTACGGTGTGATACACGCATTCATCTTAGATGATTACAATAAGAAGGGATGAATTCTGCCATACAACTTTTTTCTTTTATTAATTAAAGGAAATCCAGATGACCAACTAAGACATGAATCATAGAATCATAGAATCATTAAGGTTGGAAAATACCTCTAAGATCATCGAGTCCAACCGTCTACCCAACACCACCATGCCCACTAAACCATGTCCCTAAGCGCCTCATCTACACGTCTTTTAAATACTTCCAGGGATGGTGACGCAACCACTTCCCTGGGCAGCCTGTTCCAATGTTTAACCACTCTTTCAGTAAAGAAATTTTTCCTCACATCCAATCTAAACCTCCCCTGGTGCAACTTGAGGCCATTTCCTCTCGTCCTATCGCTAGTTACTTGGGAGAAGAGACTGAACATTGCAGGTGTCTGATAAGTCAGATAAGACTACTTTCACCATGACTGTATAAATATGGTGAGCTGAACGTTTGTGCCTAAGCTTACAAAGTTATCAAGAAATACAAGAGAAAAATTTCAAGGGCAGCAGGGAAGAGCATTGGCAGAATGTGAGCCCTTTGGGGTTAACATTATGGGTGGATCTCTTCTGAAGGAGAAAAACTATGTTTTATGTAAATCACTTGTAATTTATCCTCCAAACTCATTCACAAAACTGAGGTTACACTGAGTCTTACCTGTATGGAAAGATGAAATAATTATTAATAAAATTAAACAATAATTAATAACCTATTAAATAATAATAGGGGTTTTGTTACTGTTATTTTATTAAGATTACTTGAGATCAAAGTAAAAGATGTAAAATGAGCTTTTTTTAAAAAAATTATTATTTTTATTTCCAAGAGCCAACTGAGTTTGAGAGGTTAAGTCATTTATTACACATAATAAGAGGTTGTGTTAGTGGTTTAAGACTATAACTCAACATTATAGTGGAGAATCAAGGTCAATATTATTAATATATTATTTCTGAATGCAAAAATGTATTAAAGCAGAATGAAAATGGTTTTAACTTTCTCTGGTCTTCCATACTTGCCGTGATGGTCACTGCCCATAGAACACTCTGAGAGTTCAAATGGAATGACACTTATTTTAAACTATGCCATCATTTATTTACAAATTATTTTTTTTACTTTTTTTAGGAAACTGTTTTCTGATGGCTGACTTAAGCAAAGATGTCTCTTTAGAAAAGCTATGTGAATAAGCTTCAGGCAAAAGAGAATCAATAAAAAGTGTCAGCTTCACATCATCTAACAAAAAACTACTGAAAACAGTTGTTGCTTGACACACTTGCCTGCGCCCATGCACACACACAGAGTCTGACAAACAGCTTAGAAACTATAGATTAAAAACTTTTATTCAAGCAGAACAGAAATTCAGAAATTTCCAACAGTCAATATCTATCTTATAGAAGTTTGTACATCCAAATCCATGAAAAAATTCACCCTATATTAAGAAACCTAACTTTACGTCATTAAAATCTTATATGACTTTTTTTTCCCTCACTGTAATTTCCAGACAATAAAAGTATTCAAGTGAATTCAAGTGTTCTGCATTTGAAACATTTATTTACAAGGAAAGAAAGCCGCTTCCTTAGTGTTTTAAGTAAAAGCATTTTGTTTGAGGGAAAACAAAGGAAGAAAAACTGTAAGATTTGTAAAATTCCTTTTAAATAACATAATCCTGGTTACAGTGTAAAATGGGAGAACCCTGGTTTGGTCAGCAGTGAAAATTCTAGTAGTGAGGAGGGGCATAAGCATATGAGCTGAATTAAATTTTATTTCACAGCAAAAGAATCATCTGACTTCATGGTACAAGCAAGAAATTTTTATAGATGATTTTTGAGGC
>NW_008824196.1:1802027-1819384 GCF_000699105.1 Pygoscelis adeliae
ACGCTGACTATTATAAAATAAATCCAGGAGCATACAATTCAACTATTATTTTACACAACTTGCAAACTAGCAAAAGGTTAGCTAGTGCTTTACCTGCCTTCCATCTTATTGGTGTTTATTGCATTTCCTTAACACGGCATCCTTGCAAGATGAGAGTTGCTATACTAAATGAATAAACACTCTATAGACTCTACAGACCCCTCTCCAAAATAGTAGATTAAAAACCAGAGTAAAGTACCAAAGATGGCAGTCTTTACCAGACTTCACTATTGAGCTGCTACATTCCACAGTCTGGCTGCACTAAACTTGCCATGTCTTAAGAAGACCTGAGAGATATGATAGCCCCCATGCATGTGACACAGTCTTTCCTGGATGGCAAAAGCCAGGCAAGAAGACATCACTACAAAGATGTTCTGGAAAAAGAAAAGTGTTTCCATTCAATTTACAAGAACCAAACACTTTCTGAAAGTGTCTCCAACTATTGTCCTACGTCCATCCTTTCTTTTGTAGTTAAAAAACCTAAGAAAGTAGCAACGTCAACAATATATGCGGTGAATATCTTGGACAAGAAAAACCTTATAAAACAGTATTATGCATTGATGCGTCCAAATAATACTGAATAAGTAGCTCACACTTTCAAGGTTTTTTCTTTACAGCACAGTTTAAAGATGTTCTCTGATCATTTCTAAAATATGAAGCATTATTTCTTTGTTTATCTTCAAGTTTAATGTTTTTTTGTAGAATTTATTTAAGCATGTAGTCGTGATGATAATGAATGGGATAATTAAAGCTCTCCATCTACAATTAAGTGCTAGATATTTTATTTCCTGAGACAATTCAATGCATTTAGATAAGAAAAAAGCACTAAGTTCTTGAAATATTGGTTGTGAATTATAAATATTCTTAATACTTTTTCAGGAAATGGATTTGCAGTGATTATGGCTGAAAAAAATTATATATAGGGAAAAGCAAGTGCAGAATGTATTATTAAGTATTATGAAGTCCAATAATAAATCATGCATTCAGTCATAATAAATATACAAAGTTCGTGTAAAGGAGATTAGTAAAAGCCAGTTACAGGTTTGAATGGAGGATGCTTTTTTTCTCTCTCAGCTGATATATCAATAGATTGCTATTATCTCAAGCATTTCATATGGATTGCAGCTGGAATTTTAGGTAAGCAATAAATTTAAATCTACCCTCGCACAGGACAAATTTTTGTTAGCTAGTGTTCAAGAACCAGATAGTGAGGACTTGCATGCTCTAAGGCTACAGCAATATGGGTGTATAGGGTTTAGTTGTCTCTTGAGAAACTGAGAGACGCTGTGGAGACAAGGAGGGGGACGCTCTTTAGTGCTTATTGGGAAGTGTGTATTGATAGAAAAAGAAAGGAGAAACCTACTGTACCAGTCAAGGGGTCAGAAGCAAAGATGGGCACAGCTGTGGAAAAGAACCTTAATTCACAAGTCAAGAAATGGACCTTGGGAGATGACATTTTTCCCCTATTCCCACCATCCTTTGAATCTTGACTGGAAAGCCGGCTGCCCGCAAGGGGACACATTAACACTGTCATTAACTACCTTTCACACACTTGGGGGGGGTGGTGTGTGTTCTCATTCATGTACACTGTACTTCACAAAAAAACTAACTCAGCAATCTATATTTCACAATTCTACTGCAAGTGGAACTGCATTAAACAGTACTCCACAGCCCAAAGATATCCAGAAGTAAAATTTTCACAACCAAACATGTGCCTTCAAAGCACAGATTTTCAAGGCTCAGGAGAGGTCCTTATGCAGAATCAGATCACAGAGAAGCATAAAGAGACTAAATAAAACTGGCCTCATGGAAAGTCCAAGAGGTTTACAAAGATTTCAGGAAGTTATAACTGACAAATACCAAACCACTTTTAACTTTCAACTACCACCACACATCTAAGACTTTGAAGGATGCGCACAGGACAGAAGATATTTCACAACAGAATACACTGTCCCTCAGGAGCTGCAACCACATTGTGACAGAAGTTAATGCAGCATGGACAGACAGACAGCCACCGCCTTGTGGGATCAGTACCAGTGGGGTCAGCAGCTCTTTCCAGCTGGAGAAAGACATAGAGATGCTGTGCTTTTCCTCCTCTCTTCAGGCTGTATCTCCCCCTGATTTAAGCTATTTAGACAAAACCTTTTTTCTTTTTCCCCCCATATACATTAAATAGGTTTAGGTTTTTGCAATAGACGAATTAAGCAGTAAGGATTTACATGTCTTTATATTGCCAGAGAAAAGACTTGCACTGACATGAGTGGACTTTGGAAACCAACATACAATGTGTCCTATTTTCCTGTGGCAAAAAAATCATGCCAATATTTCTAGGTACTTTCAGAAGCTAACATTGCAACTTTTAAACATACTGTTGTCTTCAAGAACAGCTGCTCCTTTTTACCATTTCACATGCTGTAAGTGCAGACAAGAAAATACCTGTTTCAAAATCAAATCCATGAGGTTATTGTAAAAAAAAGAAAACAAAGCTATAATAAAATGTTGATTGATAAGATCATTTATTTAATTGTATTGATTTAATGATTTTTTTTTTTTAAATTGCAATTTATTAGAAAGAACAATTATTTGATCAACTAAGTAGCTGAATTTAACCCACTTTAATGTTTGGCCACAGCCTTTTGGCCAATGGCAACCAATTTTTCACAAAGGTAACATTGATTTGCTCTGAATAGAGAAGAAGATGAAAGCCTGCTAGATGGGGATTCTTATCAGTTAAGTAATCAGCTAGATTTATTGTCTGGTGAATTGAGTTAAAATACCGAGAATTCAAAGAAGAGGACCAATGAATGTAAGATTTCATGATCCAGAATATGAAAATCACACCTCACCATAGACTTAAAATTCAGGGTGATCTATAGGAAAGGTAATAATTGTGATTATTTTAGAAATAGGAACTCAGTGCTATTAAATAGCGTAAACTTTTTAGTCAAGACATCTATTGCAGAACGAGAATTGTTGATACTGTAAAGCCATAAGCAAAGCTGATGCAATCATTGTTATGTAATGTAATTTTTACATTTCAAAAGTGCTTCAAAGCTGGAAAATATTGCACGAGAGGCCTCTGTCAAAATGGGTCCTAATTAAAAAATTGATGTTTTCTGTAGATAATAAAGGCAGTAGGAACATGACAGTGTCTCCCAAACATGTTTTATATAGTTAAATAGGCATCAGTAAAAAACACCCAACAACTGCTCTACTGGATGTCCAATAACAACTTCTACTTTAAAAATGACTCACCATCTTACCAAAGAGAAAGTATATCTTCAATACACAAAAGTCAATATTCATAACTACGCTTAGAACATGAAAATACTGTTTTTAAAAATAAATTAATATATTAACTGAAATGTTTGGCAAATTTCTGCTGCTTTGAACAGGCTCTGAATAAAAGTTCTAGATCAAGTTCGTGCTTTAGATCTAGAACAGAATTCTGAATCAGCAAACAGATTTATTTGCTTCTGTTCTTAACACAGTATATTCTAATACTTACTAGATATATGAGCCCACTACTGCTCTTTTTTAAGCTCATGAACAAACTACTCCACAGTAACTGCCTAGAGATTAAACAAACACAAGCCACTGATGCCAAATTGTTCTTTAGAGGAAAAAAAAAGAGAAAATACTTACTGTAAAAACAACAAAATACTCCAAAACTAGTTATATCTTTATATATGTATATATATACACACATGCATATATAGACAAACATAAATACAGGTATACATATACACACATGTACTTACATTTATACAAACAAATACAGAAAAAGTGAACACCATAAATAGCAAAAGAAGCCTATTAACAGCCATAATTTCCTGTTTTTTTCTTAAGTTTTCTTATGAAAACCTGCATGACTGTTTTCAGGAACTGTTGTTTGTCTAGGATTTCTGGAAATACAAGCCATATCAATGAAAAGCCCTGATGCTGCTGAACTCTAATATTTCTTATGCCTATGTACTACAGCTCTGAATCTCTTACAGAGTACTGTTATGCAGCCAGAAATCTGGACCTTCCTGATGCATACAGACTTACCCATTTTGGTTGTATAGGACATGCAGAGAAGGACCAACTTTACAGAACCACATTTATTATAGTGTTCTTCACTGAGAAACGTTTGTGTACTTGAGAGGTCAAATGCTCTTCTCAAGCCAAAATAGGTTACCTAATAAAAACATTTATTTTTGTGAAACTGAGGCAGGTGCTAATCTACGCTGAGATCTGTAACTATAAAAATGAAGAAAAACTAGCTCCCTGTAATCTTAAAAGCAGAAGCACAACTTCGAATCTTTCTGAGGCAGTGTCCCCCTCTGCCCCGATTACGTGGAAGTCTGCGAATCAGTCATCCATTGCTACGTGGTGAATCGCACAATAAAACCTCTGTTCCTCAACCTGAGCAGGTTCCCCAGAACCTGAGCTCTCAGCAACAGCTTTACTTTTTTGGTTTCCTGTCACTTCTACTCATTTGTAAAACGCATAGCTCAGTGGAGGCATTATGTGATGGTACCCTAAAGATAAACCTGAGAAAGATACAACTTTAAATATGTTAATTCTGGCACAGAAAAGGCAGTGTTCAACTCAATGCACCAGAGAGCAAAATTATTGAGCTGTATAATATTTTGAATGAGAAATCAAAAAGATTTCTTGTCGCCTAGCAGAGATAGCAATTGGCAAGATTCCTTTTTCATCTTAAGTACACTGTCAGTTTTATCACCCTTCTGAAATCAACTGCAACCCTTAAAACATTTAAAACTTTTTGCAGTCATAAAGATTTTTTACTTTGATGACTAATTTAAATGTTGATCAGTAGGATTGAGTTTTATTATCTGAGCAATGTGGGATGTTTTCAAGCTAAGACTTTCCAGGAATTCTTTGAGAGATGTTTACTGTGTGTGTGTGCATGCACGTGCACACGCGCGCGCATACATATATCTGTATATGTGCACAGAAGGATTTAAGAATTCAGACAAAAAAAACATGTTCCATAAAGATCTACTTCCTTATCCTAGTCAGGAACAGTATGTAGTATAGTAATTAAAAGGTCCATTGCAATTAACGGGAGCTGCAGGTGCACTTCATAATTTACTTTACAATTTGTTCTTGGCCTGCTAGAACATTACTTCTATTATAAATAACATCCTGCATGACAAGCATCGTATTATGCAAGCCACTAAAATAAAGCACTCTCTATATTAGCTGAACCAGGTAATCAAATAAAAAGTTTTAACTCGATGACTGATTGCACCTTTTGAACAAGCTGATTTCTATCACCGTAATTACATTTGGAACAACAGATACATGTAATTTCTAGGTGTTTAAATTCACGGCGGCAATGACAAATTAACAATAAACTGTTATTAAGGGAGCATGGGTTTCCAAATCTGAGCCTAAGCAAACTGGAATAAGGAGTGTGAGCCACCAGTTGACTCAGACAGGGACCGAGCAGCTCTTGAGAAAGCAGTTGGGAGTACATCTTGCTGGATAAGCAGGTGACTGAGGAATAAGATGTCATTTCACCAGCTGGTCCTGTGGAACCAAGCCGATCCACCTCCAGCACAGGTCTGCATGCTGTTATATACTATTGCCCTACCTATCCTTTAAAACCAGCCTAAGTTCCCGAAGATCTTTTAAACGGCTTCTCTGTCAGCAAATGGTTTATTTCATTAACCCTGAAACGTAACCCATCTTGTCTGATGGAAAATTCTCAAACTGTAGCAGAGACGTACAGAATTTTATATATAACTTTTGGTCTTCTATGTGACTGCTGTTCTCAGGCACATTACTTTGTGTTTTTCATATTAAAACATGGCAGCTTTCTGTTTGTATTTCTAAATTCATAAGGCCCCTTGGTCAACTATTCTGACTGCACTGCTGTTTATATGAATTTTATACACATTATACTTCTGGAAGTGAACATACTAATATTCAGTATTTAATATTAAGTAGTAAATTCAATTAATTAAAAAAAAAATTTTCTTAATAGCATTTTGTATATATGGTATTTCATAGATTAGGGATTAGTTTTCCTAACAGTATTAAACTGAATCAATAACAAATCCTTATGGTAGTCCACAAAATACCCTGGACAGATCATTTTTTTTACTATCATTAATCCTTATAAAGTTATAATGGTTAACTATTACATAAACATTTATGGCCCATTTCACATAAGCTTATATTTTCATTTACAGTTTCTAGAAACCATATGAAATGCATATTGTAGCTCATGTATTTTCTCCATAGTCAACAATGTGATACCAATACCATAGCAACCCGTAAATAGTTTGTGAAACACATCAGATGTTTACAGTTTGTAACTGCACACAAGTGATGTTGGACTTATTTGGGAGGTGTCAGCTAGAGATAGAAAATATGCAATCACAGGAGTAGGGCAGATCTGCACTTGTGACTCATATTCCCACTTGCACTTCCAATAATGTTTTGGTGCCTTTTTATTTTTTTAACATTCAGCTGTTGATTTTATATTTATGGTATTTCTAAGATTAGGAATTAGTGCATTTAGTAGCTGTTACTGAGAATTTAAGAAGCCACCAAAATAGTACCTTGACAATTTAGACAAAATATTTACTAAGAGAGAATGAATTTTCTTTCTTTCTCTAAAGAATGTGCAAATATGCTTCATTTGGGTAAGGAACTTCAAATAAAATAACTGAAATGAAAAATATCACAGAAACTTTAGAAAAGTCAGATGTAAATACTAAACAGTAAGAAGTTCAGCTACATTACTTGTAAACACAATGCAAATTTATACCAGAGTGATTCTTTTCTAGTGATTTACTGTAAGAACTCTCAACAGTAAAAAAAAAGAAATTCAGAAAATTCAATACGTAGCTAATTTTATGTTGGAAATAAAAAATATATTTATTGACTTAACTGTCATGAAATCTCTTCATCCTAAACCAGCTTTTAAATCGCAATGAGAAGCTAATCACAGCCTTCAATGTACTGAGTGTTCAGATGAAGGAAACAAATCACTGGTAGCTAGTGTGTTATGGCAAAAAAAGAATACTTTAATGAAGGTAAGGTATGAAAAATATTAAAAAGTATATTTACTTTATAACAATTATTTTTTTACTTAGAACAGAAGGCTGGTGTTTTTCCATTCAGAAAAGTATTTAAAAGTATTCTGGTAAACAGCCTTTGTTCTGTCATTCGTTCCATAATTACCTCAAACTCGCTTGAGCAGAGATCCGAACAGACAGTCTGCAGGTTCAAGCTCATTAAAAGTGCAAATGTATTTGCAGCTAAAATAATGAAAAATTCTCTGCCATTCAACAGAACCCAATTTTAACAAATGTCAGATTGTGATGAATAAAAAACCCCAAACTGATTACTTCTGAAACAGCGAAGGAATCTATTTTCTGGGCATCTGTTTTCAAAAATTAAACGAGAAATTTTTAACAAAGATGGAAAATACAAAGACCAGCCAGCACCACTGTTACAAGTCTGTCGACAACCTCATTTACAAGCCTTCACCTTATCAAGCTCCTATGTGAGATGTTGCTTCTCCAGCTGATACATATTCTCTTGACTAGCTCTGCCTGGCCCACGCTTTCCTGCAGCGGGAGTGAAGGCGCAGCACCATGCTGCCACCGCACCCCTGGGGCTTGCCACCACCCAGGCACTTCAGGGCACACAAGTGTCCTGATGGCAAGCCACTGCCTCCTTAAGTCATCTGAAACTCGAGTGTCCCAGTGGCATGACTCAGCACAGACATGCACAGCATAATATGGCTTGATGCATCTCAGGGGACAAAAAGGCAGAGAGGTCTTCTGATGGTTCAGTTCAGAAGATTTTGTTTTCACAATGATTGCTGGAGTATGAAGAGGAAGAAACAGACAGGTTTTTCCCCCTCTTTTGTCTGGGGTTAGTAGCATCTATTCAAGGGGCCATGGCAACTTCCCCTAGTCTCCAAAGTCTCCCTTTCAGTTTAACACTGTTCCAGAGTACAAACTCAAACTTCTCCAAAACATGCCGCTTGCAGCAAAATGCTAACAAAAACTCAATTAAATTCCCAATTTGGTAACTATCAGTGTATCAGATATTCAATCAAGTTTCACTTTATTCAACTGCCTGGTCTATTCCAAAGTTTGCAGTAAAATAAAATGACTAGATATGCTAAAATTACATTCTCACCTAATTCTTAGTTGGATGGATTAAAACTGCAAGATACAGAAACATTAAACACTGAATTCAAATTTCTACAGCTTTGAAACTCTTTGATAAAGGCAAATGAAAGATAACATCCTACACAAACGTTAACTCAAGCATAACCTCTTGATCTTCCGTACCAAAGAAAGGAGATTCAAAGCCAGTTTTAAGTCTGAGCTTTGCCTGGGATCAGCATTTGACCTTTTAAAACTTAAAAAACAGCTTCTTTTTACTGAAGGGCAGTACAGGTTCCTCAAATTGTTTTGAGATTTGGTTTGTTTTCTTGTCTGTTCTTAATTAAGTTGTTCTTCTATGGTCCAAACAATTCTTATTCCTTAAATCTGCCAGACTACCACTACGATTACTGTTAGTGTCTAGTGAACCTACAATCAGTTTCAGTTATTTATAGAATTTCATGGTTTTGATCTGTTTTACAGTTCTTATTATATAGGTAGTTTAATATTTATTCCAAATCATGAAAACTGGATTAACATGTTGAAACTCTTAGAATTATATCATGTATCAATCTTCTCTTTTCAAGCCAACCAACCACAGGGTTCATGATGGTTACAGGAAATATTTTGAATTTACAGTGTTCTTTATCAATGCAGTGATAATATTATGTTCTCAAACAGAATAAATAGTAGACCATTTAACAGTGCATCCTCAGGAAAACTGACAAAGTAATTCTGCAGATTCCCCCCACCCCCACCCCGAAATATAATCAGTGCATCAGAACATGAAAAATGCTGGAGTGTGTCAGAAAAGCTAGCCCAACAGATTGCCACCAACATTGCTAACAGGACATGGTAATTGAGGGCAGCACAGAAAACTGGCCACTTCAGTCCGTCCACTTCATACTCCCACAGAATCCACTGTGATTAGATTAAGGATTTTATAGTCATAATATTTTCCTCCACAACCTTCTGTGGCCAGCAAACCTCAGACATTCAGAAAACATAATGTAAAAAAGTGATTTTTAAATTGATTTTACAATCTCTTACAGTTTCAACAAGTACCCTTTACTTCTGCTATTGAAGAATTAGGTGAATAACATGTTGTTCTACATTCAGTTTACCCACCACTTCAATTTTGTAAACCTCAGCCATATCCCTCCCGAGATTTCTCTCCAGATTGAAGGTCTGAAGCTTCTTAGTCTCTCCTCACAATGCAGCCGCTCCAAACCCTGGCTCATTTTAGTTGCCTTCCTCCATCTACACTTTCTGTAAGTCCATCATACCCTTTAACATGCAGAGAGCAGATCTGCACACAGTACTCAACGTAAGCATGCCACACTGTTTGATGGCAGCAAAACAACACTTTTTGTTTTGTTCTCAATACCCTTACTGATGCTGCCTAAAATTTTATGGCTTTTTTGGCTGCCTCTCCATACTGAGCATGCAAACTCTGGCAGTGATAATGCCAGGATCACTTTCTTGAGTTGTAACTACCATTTGCAAGCTCAGCATCATGTAAGCGCGGTATAGACTGTTTCTCTGAAATATTCATTGCCTCACATTTGTCTGTGATGAAGATCATCTGCCACTTGTTGCCCACCCGCTCAGTTTTGGAGTTTCCCACTATCAGCTCAGCATTTGACTACCTGGGAGAGCTTAATGTCATGGGCATCCTTGAAAATATCACCATACACCTCCTGCCTCCAGCTAAATTCTCACATTCATGCATCTCACAAAGATATCTATGTTAGTTTCTGTTACTTTAATATCCCCCCCCCCCCCCTCCCCGCCCCCAACTGATGAATATGTTTGAATTTGGCTTGAGAAATATGCCCAAAAGGTAGTGTCTATGCCCCATCTGTAAAATGTGCAGAGTTATCAAAATCAATTTCTTCCATCTTTGTAAGCAATAGCAAAACAGACTTTACAGTATATAAAATTTCCTTGCCATTTAAATAATGCTTAGCAACATTACACTTGAATTTGAAATCACTGTCGAATTTCATTTCTGGAATCCATTCAACTGCTAATTTCTTCCCACTTCCTTTATCTTGAGATCTGCTGAGCCAAAAAATGTAATAGAAAATAAAATTTCAATTGATCACTACTCCTCTGTTTGAGCTACTGAGAATCAGCTTTCAAAGCAGAGCACAATGTATTGACTACAAAGAATAAAACATAAAACCTATTAAAAATTTAGAATCAGTTTTCTGATTTGTAGATTGATAATGTTAATATCTATTTTATTTTTCTTTGAAATTATTAAATGAAAATATATTCTACCCAGTCTGCTCTCCCTTCAGCATCACTTTCTTCCATTATGGTTTTAAAATGTGGTTCCATTTTCTCATTCTCAAAATTGACTTAAACAAAAATCTTAGAATCCCCTTCATAATCATAAAATTCTTTTAACCGTGAACACTTTAATTTCTAGGAAAGATAGAGAAATATTAAAGGCCTATTAAAACCTAAGTGATCCAAAATATAAGCATACTGGCCTAGGCGTGCGTTTGGAAAATAGTCTATTAAAACTATTCTGAAAAAAGGAGTCAAAATACTTTAATTCACCCAGATCCATTATAGTTATATTATACTGAGATACTTAAATAAATTTGCCATAGTTCAAACACATGCAACGGACAATGCCGTGACTATATTAGCTCTTTTGGACTGGAAGTAGAGGTCACTTCCTTCAACTGTTCTTGTTTGCCCCATGCTTTGTTCTTAATGAAAAATTAAGGCACTTTGGCTGACACGGGTTTCAAGTCCTAAAAAGAGCGAACCTGACCAGACCCCAAACCAAGTTTGGCAACTTTTAGCTGTTCATTAGTTGTCCTAAGCATAAAAGACATGAAAATCCCGTGATACCAAGAGTGCACGAAGACTGTGCAGCAGATAAGCCTATGGTCTTTTCATGCCTAGGATCATCAATAATTGAGACCTAGCTAGAACACACCACATATTCCTGTCAACTAGGTCTTTTCCCTTTGAAAAATCTAGTCTGTGAGAGTAAAAAGATGAAGGAAAGAAGAAAAAGCATGTACTGGGAGGTGGCAGCAGCTAGACTGCAGGTAGGATCTGTTTCCAAGATCTGGGAGCAAAAAGCATTCCCTGGCTCTGACACAGCCTGGAAGACCAGGAGATGAATAGAAGCGCAAACTCCTCTGTCCTGATGCACCCGGGTCTCGCTACAGTACATCTCAAGCATTGCTATCAGCTTAACACAACACTATCTGCACTGCTTCCACAGCAATGCATTTATTCATGCAGAGTTCACTAACTGAGGTCTCCACAATCATTGTCCTCAAAATTACACAAGCTGTCATTCCAGAGGAAAACAAACCAACCGGTCAACAAACCAAACAGACCAAAAAGAGGAATGCGTGTGCAAGTATTTATTTATGAACCTTCATCTAGGGGACATAACTGTATTATTCCCATTTAACAGATCCTAGGCTTTCTTAAAATATAGAATGTGCCAAGAAATTCCATATGCTGCTAACACCGCCTTGAGCCAAAACAGCATTCAGATACACATTTCTATTGATAAATGAAGGAAAGTACAATACCAATCCTTACCAGAACTGGAACATATTTCATATTCTCAGACAAAGCTCAACCACCAATCTCTTTCTTCTGTGTTGCCGAAGCAGATTACCGGGCTATTAAAATGGTGTGTTATTGTTTTGTAAGTGTTAGCACTTACATAACAAGTTAAGGCTTGGAAACACAGATGGGTTTCCATTGTACAAAAGAACAGCTTTTAGTGTGTTAAATAAAGGCCAAGGACTCCCTTGGGTAACAAGTAGCATTACCATGAACACCTGGAAATGCAGCACGAAGAAATATTTAAAGCACCGCTGTAGCTTCTGACAGCTGTAGCTTACTTGTTGCATCTCCTTATTTTAACATGTTCCAAGTGAAGCTTTAATCATGATTAAACTAATAATAACCTTTCAGGACACTCCCTTACCACTCCAGCCAACGTTTTCACAGCTTTTGCCCCCCATTGGCTCTAAATCAAAAAAATGTCACATGATACATCAGAAGTAACAAAACTGTTGCACACTACTAGTTCTTCTAGTACATCTCTGGCACTCATTAACGTACTTCTATAAGGAATATTCTGGGTTTTAAAAAACTTGCATGAAGAAAGCTCTACCAGTGACTATATTTTAAAGCAGAATGTCATATCAATTTAGGCCTAACATCTAAGTTAAGAACATATGTTTTTATAAATCCTAGTATAAACAGCAACAAAAATATTTTTTTTTCCAATTGGAAATTCTCTTTTTAAAGAAGTCAAACCATTTTTGCATTATCTGTAACTCAAATGCTCTAGCTCCCTGTGACTGCATGAGAAAAACAAATTGATCTGAAAGTGATTATAAATAACATTAAATTAACCAATCCATTCTTTTTATCCAAACTATGAAATGCAGATGTTAGTGGCATTAATGATGAGAAGTGAATTAGATTAGGATTAACTGTATCAATTAGCTAAGGTATTATTAGTACTACAGAGATATTTTAATGACATACTATCAAATAGAAAGATGATAAATCAACTGTAAATTCTGTAAATGAAGCTCCAATCTGTTCTACTTCTAATCAAGCAATAATGTATGCTTGTTTGGTTTTTTTAAACATTAGGAGTGGAATTATAAAAATGTGGAGTATGGAAGGGAGTGGTGGTCACTGACAGGAGTAGGTAGAAAAGAAGAATTAAACAAATGATAGTGGATGTGAAATTTAATTCATTATGAATATGAAAACTCCAGAAGTTGAGAGCTCCTTTGAATGTTTAAGTCGGAAGCAAATCTAAAATAACTAAAAATAATTTTGCAATATTTTTGCTCTCTTTTAACCTACCTCTTTTTTTTCTCTACCAGCTGTCTGCAGATCTCCTGCCACCGGGTATTCAAACTTTCCAGTTGTTCCTTCAGCACCTTAGCATCCGCTGTTGATGACTGCTCAATAATCTCTTCACCAGTTACATTCAATGTTTTGACAACAGTTTGCTGTCGCCCAATGCCATCCTGAAGCTCCTGCAAAATACCCAACACATACATGTATTCATAAAAATGTCAAGCGTGAAACACAGTGCTTCATCACGTACCGGCCAGATGGAAAGAGGTGAAAGTTTATGCTGTCCTCTGAATTCCAAATGAAAAATCCAAAGGTGAGTAGACAGAAAGACATCTCATGTTTTTGTAACAAGTACCTTTCAGTGCATCTCTACAGCCTTTTTTCCCCCTCCTGTATTCTTGTCTGCTAGAGATCATTACAGTAATATTCTGCAGATCAATTAGTAAGTAAAACTTGTGAATAAATTTACTTCTACACCCCCAAAGGTATACACCATGTTTATTTAATAGCCTACGAAGCATTGTAAAATTTAAAGTGCACAGTGTTTGGAGTTCCTACTAGTTATCAACACAAATAAGCGATATCAAGAAAGCAAAGACTGTTTGAAGTACTTCTCCTGATTCCCTTAAAGAAAACGTTTGTCTCCAGTTGTGAGAAGCTTGATAATCCATTCCCTCGTGGTTTTTTTGGGGTTTGGTTTTTGGGTTTTTTTGGCAGGGTTGTGGGGAACTACACTTCTAAAGAAAAGTATTACTTACATTGTTTCTACTTACACTACAAAATGAAAAGCTACCAAAAGATAACCAAGATGGACCATTTTTCAAGTTTTACTAAATGCATTAAGATACATTTTCTACACCTTTTATTATTAAAAAAACTATCATACCAGTAGCTACCTTACCTCATGTTTAAAAACAACACAGTTCTGAAACCGTAGCTTAGATTTTAACACTGTATGCCTGTTTAAGAAAGTTCATATTTATAAATAAGGAAATAAATCTTTTCATATTTTTAATCATCAGTAGAGCATGAGGTTTTTTTTCCTTGAATTCCTCAAAATGTACAAGCAGGGAAGTGTAAAATCATTTTCAACACTTAACTGCTAAAACAAGCAGAAACTGAAATAACTTCAACAATCCACACTGTGAGAGTCATACTTAACGATAGGTTTCACAATCTCAGGAAGTGTGTCTGAATCCTGTCTACCTACAAGAGCTTTCAAGTAAAATGCTGAATCTACCTTTTCTGGAAAAAAAAAAATATTTTCGCATCTCATACTCTGGAACTACATTATATGCTTGTTTTCTCTTTCTAAACACATAACATAAATTACAGACCAAGTTAGTAAATCTGCATATTAACATTAAATTAAATTTGACCATGAACTGGTTAAAATTGGCAGGATACAGCTTTCCAGGAATGTAAAAGATGAACATAACTACTACTCATGCATTTTTTTTAATATATCTTGTCCATTAGATCTTCAGGCATGAGGTTATGATTGAAAGTTCACAAACTGAACCACACTTGAAGTTAACTTGTTTTAACACAACCACATCTCAGTTGCCAGCTACTAATTCATTAAACTGCAGAAAGTCAGCTGCATGCCCTGTCCCAGCTTTTGCACAAATTTTACACAGATAGCTTGAAGACCAACACCACTACAACCTGGGGCACAGAGGTCAACGTCAGCTAGCCGCTGCGGCATTTACCCACAGTCCTGGACAGGAGTTGTAGCCAAGGCAGAGGTTTGCGCTGTCGAGACTAAGCTTAATCTTCTTATACTTTCTGTTTGTTTTTCTTAAAGTTTCTTTTAGGTTGTAGTAGAAGAGAACTCCCCCAAAATTATTCCTGTCTTTCATACCTCTCAGTAAAAACTGTTATTCTGTTGTTTTTTTTTTTCAAACTATTTTCACATCCCATAGTTTCAGAATAAAAGAGTAGCTGTGATGAGCATAATGTTGCAGTAATCTGCATACTGTTTTATTATGTTTTGATAGGCTGAGAAAACTTTTTCTGCAGGATCCTAGCAAGCTACAACAGTCCAATCACGTCTCATCAAGCACCCTGCTGGCCCAAAGTGTCCCAGCACACTTTGCTTTGCCTGTGGAACATGTAAGATTTTAAGACACCATTGTAGCAGAAACTGCAAGATCTTCTAAGACCCAGAAAAGCATCTTACTTTGAGGTATCAGATTTTCTTGCCTTTCTATGATGCACATTAATACAATAATACCTGGTCCACCCTTTGGCTGCTATTTTCAGGTACATGATTCACTGTTAGGAATAAATAGCAGTAACAGTCAGGTAGTTTGCCTAAATACAAATATTCTCTATTATTGTGAGGCTGAAAAGTCATTGGTCTTTCCAGTACACACCTCAGTTTCGGTAATGCCCAGCTTAAAATGAACATCTAGTTTTTGTACACATTCACTGTATTTCACATTGATTTTAGTGCTAGAGCCTTTGCATTATGCAGTAGGGAACATTACACAGGTAAATCATAACAATAAGATGTATAGTCTGAGGAAAAATATATCACAATAAGTGTCTTATTTCCAGTGAGGCGCCTGAAACAATTGTGTTATTGCATGCACTTGTATGAACTTAAGATCTATACCACTTACAGAAGAAATAATTCAGAACAAAGCTTCTACTTATATGCGGCAGGACTGATCATTTGGAATAAGAGATCAAGGCAAGGAGAACTAAGAAGGGAAATTCTACTTCCTGAACTCCAAAGTTTTTAGAATTAAAATTTGTAGAAAGTAGAGGTTACCTCTGCACCGGCTTTTCTAAATGACAGAAATAATCACCAGTCAGTATACTATTATAAAGTGAAATGCTAATTAAAAGCCCATTTAAATGCTCTAACTGAGCCCTTTTCCTGCATTCACAGCATCTTAAATGTTGTGAATACAACATACAGCATACACCAAAAAAAAAAAAAAGGCAACTATTACATGATTTCCACACTTATTTCAACTGACATGAAATTAACCAAGGGATTTTCTGATTTATCCTGTAGCATATTATGCAATAGGCCTTACTTACAAAGTAAAAAAAGAAAATAGCTAGCTCAGTGGTGGAGATGGCCTTTGAACTTACAATCCCTAATGCCGAAATGGGAACCCCACACAGGATGCATAGGAAGAAATGTGAACTACCACCAGAACATGAGAGAAGGCATCCGGATTTCAGATCACCATGAAGAACCCAATTTGAGATTATTTTTTTCCCAAGTCATCTATGAATTTGACACTTTCCACATGATTAGATGGAAACATGTGCTGATGAAGTTTGTCTAGATTCCACAGCCTAAGAAAAAGCAGATTTTTCTTGATACTGGGTACTGCACAAAGCACAGCAACCCATGAAGACATTTAGTTTTTTTAAAAAGTATTTTTTTATAAAGTGGGCAAAAGTGTTTTTAACTGTTTTGCTGAAAGTCATGTTTTCACACACTCATCCCAGAGCTAAGAGCCACAAAAATGCTTTTCACAACTTATATCCAGTATCTAAAACTTGTCAACAGCTATAGTTCCCTGTTTATTCCCCCTCTGTCCTTGCCACACACCTGCAATGAGGGCAAGGTGCTGGGAGCCTGCCAGAAGTTGCCTCGCACAGCCTTACCATTTATGCTGCTACAGAAGGAATATTGACATTGAATCTGCTTCTTGTAGTTTCACTTGACATTTCACCCCTTCATACAGAAATGGCAAAGCGAAAGGGCACGTTGCCCTTTGGGTTCCCACCTTACTCAGAAGGCCATCCGAGATACTTATACTTGCAATTATACAGTTTCTAATCACTTTATGAAGAGAGTGAGTAAACAAACTTAATTAAAAATGAGATATTTATATACTATTAAAAATAAAACAACTCAGAAAAGACAAGTCCTCATCATATTCATACACACAGAGCTAATTACAATTTTGAGTGGATTGCAGATACTTCTATGTACTTTCTGTTTTCAACATGTTGCATTTTTAGCTACTAAGAAAAACAGATGATAATATAAATACCCATCACTTCAATTTTTCTTTTTTGTCATTCCCAAGCATAAGTAAGCAGGGAATGACATCATTAAAGTAAGGTTTAAATATTCTCTCAGACTCAAAATTGCAAAAACAGGACTTCTTATATTAAAGGACTTCTACCTCTCATACAGATCATTTTACACTTTGATAATGACCTCAACTAATTTAGTATAATAACTTAAAACTGCCAAGACATTCATACGATGCTTCTTTGCTTCAATTAATTTATTTTTATTTTCTAAGATTTAACAAAAATGAGAAATTA
>NW_008824196.1:1819426-1822218 GCF_000699105.1 Pygoscelis adeliae
GGAATAGAAACAAAAAAGAAATATGGCGTAAACACAGGGGAAAATCCTCACCAAAGTCAATAGGGCTGTTTCTGCCATAGCAGGGGACTCTGCCCATATTCAGCTTGAAAACTCTGGCCTCGTTCACTATTGGTTTTCATTTTTGTTCTCACTTGTACTTTCTGGTCCTAGAAGCAACTGCTTAGTGACAACACAAGAGCAGCTGCTTTATGATATTTTTTGAATCAAACATAAAAAAAAGGAAATGGGAAAAAAAGGAAAAAGTGGAAAGAGACATTCCCAAAGGAATTTCTTAACATGACACTTTCAGCATTACTTCTAACCGCCCCAAATGTGTGTAGAACACTATTTCAGTTGTACCTCCAAACATTCAGAGGCTTCTGCATCAATAGTAGTAGTTATGTGACTTGTACAGCTGTCCTTGAGATAATTATGCACTATAGTGAATAGTAGTAAACAAATCACAACTGCTCGTGACAAAGTTGACAAAAGTTGTTAGTAACACCGTTATTCTTTAGAAAATACTTTCTAATTACATCATATGTTGCTTTCCTAACAAAATTAAAGGTCTGAGAGACCCTAAATCTACAGACATTCCTAGTAGCATCTTGGCAATGGCTTTCAGTTCATACCTTAACTATGAGGTGGGAATACCCTAAAAGGGAGGAAGAAGAAGAATATCTAACACTAAAATACATTTCTGTCTTCCCTCTCCTCTTTTTAAAATTTTCTTCCCATGCTGCTTTTCCTTTCATTATTTTCAGTTGAATTATTCAGTGGTTTTACTATTCGTTGCCATTTTATTTCTTATTCTATTTTTTTCTTTTTCACTCTCTCCCAGTCAGTCCTGTGGCTTGCTTCCCCCTAACGACAACCAAAGATCAATAAAAAACTGCGTTATTAGAGATCCTAGGGCTAGTCCTATTCACAAGCTTGCTGTACATCACTACAAAGAAAAAGTGTTTGAAACTGGTTGGTAAACTGTTTAATCAATTATATAAGTTAATTCTCTTTGTCTATAAAAAGTTTAATCATCGTTTCTCAGGAAAAAATAACGAAGTATAAGAAACTCTTTTGTCACTTGTTACAAAGTGTTTTGTTTTCTGGGGGTTGCCATCCTTGTGCTTATGGACTTTGGCCCATTTAAGTTTGCTTTTACTATTATGCAGCTCTTCTTCTTTTAATCTTCTTTCCGTAATAGATTTAATTTTATGAAAGTGCATCATTCAAGGAGCCAAAGTAACTTTCTCCTGAATATGGATGATCAGTGTGTGCCTTGAAGAAGTCAGGTTGTTAACAGGACATGCAATGATGCTCAGTTTAATGCCATCTAAGAGTTACGCTGCACAAATTTCTACACAACTGTGCACATGGACTTTAGAGACACTTTTATGTATCAAGGTCCAGTAGATAACAGTTTTGGATACCTAAAGGTGCCTGAACTTTGTGTGGAGCAGACTGGTTCTTTGTGAATCACCTTGTAATGCATGCATTTGAAATGCAGCGATGTATCCCGGTTGATTCAATCACAGTATTTTACCTAACTAACAAAACGAATGTGAAGAATATGCTCACCACAATCGTTCCTCACTGACATTTGATTCTCTTTTTAAAGCCCTGACTGCGCCTTCTTCCTGGTTTAGACAGCTGCCAGTAACCTTATTTTGCCAAGGACAAATAAAACTGACAAAAAACTATTTTGTCAAATCCAATCCTACATCAAACAATTTTATCTACTGCATAAACAATATGTAATAATAATAATATTACACAAATAATAATATATATATAATATTTATATAATATACATTATATTGTAATACATAATATCATCTAGTAATATTATTAATATATTATATATGAAATATATTCTATTATATAAAAATAATATAAAAAGTTATGGTACTTTTTAAATTTGAAACATCAGTTGGTTTTTTTTCTTCCAATAGACACTTATTAACATTTCAGTACCTATGTTGTGATAATAATACTACACATTTGTTTAATCTACCATTATCAATATCATGAAGTTTCCTATACTTTGTTATTTTTTCCTGAGAAACGATGATTAAACTTTTTGTAGACAAAGAGAATTAACTTATATAATTGATTAAACAGTTTACCAACCAGTTTCAAACAAAATACGTTACACCATCACATCCCTAGTTGCCACATTTTTTCCTGATGCCTATCACAATGCTCATGAAAACTGACCAGGCAATAGGACAAAAAAAAAAAAAAAAAAAATTGGTTCAGACAGACTCCTGGTACTAATTAAAATAGTCAAAAAGAAAAAGACTTGAGTGGATGGTGATTTGAAATAAACCGGTTTGATTTCTTTTCCTGTATTATGTAAATTAAACATTCATCAGAGTCCTTACCTACTTACCTAAGTGGATACCAGAATGGCATCATTTCTTTGACTTTCTTTGTTATTTCTTAGTTAACTTGTACATATACCATGCAAGTGTTTCTGCAATCTCATTTCCACTTGTCATTGAATGAAATTGCATTTTACTGTTAATCAGAAACTATTCTATAAGCAATCTTACCAGCACTTTCCTCTTTTCGTTGTAGTAGACAAGTGCTTAACAATAATTTATTGTTATGGAAAAGCCCTATAGCAACATGAAGTACCACCACAAACAAGCTAATTTCTGTCAGAGGCACTAGCTGGCACAAAATCTTTTAAGAAAAAAAATATTGTGCTGCCTTTCCTTAATTTAGGGTAAGCTACAGATCTGTTGTGGTTTAACCTCAGCTGGCAACTAAGCACCACACAGCCGCTCGCT
>NW_008824196.1:1822567-1824586 GCF_000699105.1 Pygoscelis adeliae
TCCCCTCCCAGCTTCTTGTGCACCTCCAGCCTACTCGCTGGTGGGGTGGTGTGAGAGGCAGAAAAGGCCTTGACTCTGTGTCAGCACTGCTCAGCAGTAACGAAAACATCCCTGTGTAATCAACACTGTTTTCAGCACAAATCCAACACACAGCCCCATACTAGCTACTATGAAGAAAATTAGCTCTATCCCAGCGAAAACCAGCACAAGATCCTAAAAGCACGTAAAGGTACTATGCAGCACTTTTAGAAATCTGTAGTCTTGAATTCGACATTAATGTGCTATTCTTCAGTCATTTGAATAAATCTCTCTTCTGCTTTGAATTGTATAAAAGCATAAGGTTGACATAAGAGTGTCTACCTAGATGCACCAACATAAATCAGAGAACTGTGAAAACATTTGGTGGAAAACTATCCCCAATACAATTTGCTAGCATTTGGTTACCAGAATGAATTTATCCATTAAGAGTATACACCTCTGTTCAAGATTCTATTAGAAATAAGGAAGAAATTAATTTTCCAGGCAGTTAAATCACATTGATTTAATCTGGAGACACATTACTGGCACTTTGTTAGGATTAAAACAATCAACAAAAAGTATATGTTGTTTCCTAGCTGTTTTTTTATAAGCAGCTATGCAATTTTCATTATTATGTGTGCATTATGTTTTTGTGTTATTATTATGAATGATGGAATCTCAGGGCAGCTGATGGAGATGGAAGAGGTGAAAAAACAGTAAAAAATTGAAGGCAATGTTTACTAAGGAGTTGACAATAATTTAAAGCAAAGTGTTTTCTTACCATACACTATAGGAATTATTATGGCTTTAATATTATTAACTGTGTGAAAAGAGCAGCGCTTGACAGAGTTGATAGTAGGCTCTGGGCAGATTCTACCTATAAAGCAGAACTGGGTATGTTCTCTCAGTTGTACTGTGTTTGTACATAAACTGTACATGAGAAACCAAAGTAAAGAAAATTGCTGCAGACCTGTTTTCTGAGTAAACAATAAATACTGTAAAATAACAAGGAAATTTCATTCTCACTTTATTTGACTGAAATTGCTAATAGAATTATTTGTGGTGTAAGCAACAGTTTATACAAATAGTTTATGAAGAATACAAAAATTCCGCTTGATTTGGTAAGCAAACTGCTCGGTTGGAGAGCCTTAGGAAACTACTTTTCCACCCTGCTTTGCATGTTACTTATTTTTTCTATATTTTGATGCTATTTAATTAGAAAAACACAAGGTCCAGTGTTGCCCAGGATGCATGGCTGACTGTCCATAACTGCTATTGTACACAAAGAAATGTAGGTACAATGCAACTCCACAATTGTACATTTTAACAAATTAAATGGAGATATACAAGTTCTTATAGTCTACTAAAGGTTCTAATCAGCAAGAATCCCAGATTTGTTTGAAAGTTTTAATGTCTTCCAGACTTAATCCCTTGAATGCGCCTCCTCCTTCTAGAAACAGTGACAAATTTGTTCTTCACAAAACAAGGCATAAAGGCTGAAATTCCTGTATTTTACCCATACAAATTCTTCAGTCTAGCCTGGCATCCTTCAAGAAGCAGTAGTCTACTATACTTTAATAGCCTAGTAACTTCACACTTCAGCTTGCTACAGTAATTCCAGGTTCTTGTCACTGCTGCCTGTGCTGCTATCACCTATAACTCCAAATGCATCTCCAGTTCTTCTTACTTACTGAATTTTCCTTCATAACTGGCTCTTGAGAGGCAGATACCACCTGGGAGGACTTGTTAGTATGAATTTCACCAAGGCGACAATCTGGTTTGAGATCACTCGCAGAGGCGATCAGCTCCGGTGCAGGCACGTCCCGCAGCAGAGCGGTGGACCGCGGTGTACAGGGGGGTTTCCTGAGCCGGGGAACCCACAGGGGAGCGCAGAGACCCGCCGGGAGCCAGCAGCTCCCACCAGGGCGGCTGACTAGGCGTGGGCAGGGCCAGGAGCAACGGCTGCCACCCCCAACTCCCACCAAAGGCAGCCCCAGGGGG
>NW_008824196.1:1828039-1833490 GCF_000699105.1 Pygoscelis adeliae
AAGGACTTGGGGGGACTTGGGTGGATGACAAGCTGGACATGAGCCAGCAATGGGCGCTCACAGCCCAGAAGGCCAAGCGTATCCTGGGCTGCATCAGAAGAAGCGTGGCCAGCAGGTCGAGGGAGGTGATTCTGCCCCTCTGCTCCGCTCTCGTGAGACCCCACCTGGAGTACTGCATCCAGCTCTGGAGCCCTCAGCACAAGAAAGACATGGACCTGTTGGAGGAGGTCCAGAGACGTGGTAGATGCCCCATCCCCAGAAACATTCAAGGTCAGGTTGGACGGGGCTCTGAGCAACTTGATCTAGTTGAAGATATCCCTGCTCATTGCAGGGGGGTTGGACTAGATGACCTTTAAAGGTCCCTTCCAACCCAAACTATTCCAGGATTCTAAGATCAAGGAAAAGTTTTGTCTGGTTCCCTGTTCACTGTAGTAAAAATAAGTTAACCTGAATTTGTCTCTTCCTCTAATGGAAGTTTCTCATACCTTTAAATTCACAGGGGTAAGAAAGGAAAGAGGAAGTCAAGGCTTGCAAACTGAAATTTTCCCTCACTTATACCTACTGTGATGAACCTATTTTGAAGACATTAATCAACTTTGTCTCAATTTGCTTGCTCCTCACAATGATCCAACTTGGCGTTTAGAACAACTTAATATTGGCTTTTGAAAACCTTCTGAAAGCAACAGCTGGGTAACTGGGGTTCTAAAAGCGGCTCCCTACCCCTGCCCAAAGAGGTTCTGAAAATCTGTGCATTACATTTTTGTCTTTGCTTTCCTCTAACCTTGCCTGGACGAAGAGTTACAAAGCACTCTCTGGGCCTTAGAAGCATTGAAAAAAAGATATATTATTGGTTCACATGAGAGCTGTCCTTGGCAATTTAGTCACTTTCTTAAAAATTATTTAGATAAACAGTATTGTCTTCAAATGCTGACACTTTGCAATCATCTAACTCCTTGTGGTTTTATGAAGACATTCACTAGGAGATTAATTATTAAAAAGTGCATCTCTTTCCCATTATTTTCAGTGAGACAGAGTTGTTAAAATGGGCCATATTCCTTTAAATTTGCATTTTATGTTCCTTTCTAATGTCACACGAAATTGTGATGAAAGTAATTTCTGTACTAAATTGTAAAATGCATGACCAGAGGTCTATTTTGTGTTTCTAACCCAAATTACACAGTTGCTTCTTATTGGCATATTTATTCAATTTAATTTTAGAACTGATTTAGAAATACTACAGGGAGAAAGAAGAGACTTTTTTCTGCAAAAACTCCATTGCTACTGCATAGCTTATAGTATAAGCCTGTAATGCTTCAGGTTAAATACACAAAATTGAACTGTAAGTCCAAAAACCTACGCACTGATTTTGTAGCACACATGTATGCCACGGAAATATATTCATTTCCATATTGATCTAACACCAAAATGTAAAAATAGCCTCTATCAAAGAACTTTTCTATTTACACATAACAGTAGTAAGTTGGGACTTTGGCCTGATTTGATACCATGTTTAATTTGCAATTTCTGATATTCACAACATTTTGATATTTTACCTGCTCTGCAAAGCTATAACTGAGCAAACAATGTCAACAATAAGAGAAATTGTGTCCTCCATCTTCAATCTCTTTCCAGCTATCACAAATCAAACTACTCACATAATAGGTCCCAGTATCTTAAAAATAACAGCATGGCCTAGTTTCTTCAAACATAGCCTATTATTAAGTTTTCAAGGACATCAGTAATACTGATGGAATTCGCTAAAAAAGCTGGCCTGATATTAAGGTAAATAAGTGATTTTATTCCAACTCAATGTGAACACAGTTCTTCATTTTTCTGCCATATTTAAATCAATTGATTTTTCTTCAACTAAAAGCAGATAGTTATTACACTTTTACGTTTTCACAGCTTTTCCTGATTCTTACAGAAATATCCATACCTTTGCATAAGCCAAGTTATGTCCTATGTAGCTCCTGTGCTTCAAAAGCTACAAAACTTCTGTTTGCTTTCCTATGGAATCTGCACCTTGAAAGCACCACCCCTAGTCTTTAACTCGGCAGCACTGGAATAAATACATGTGCCTCAGCATCCTGTTTTCATTTCAGTCATGATATTTAAGCTGTTATATATTACCCCTTTCTTTTGAAATTACTAGATTGTCATTTGTCAGTGCCTCTGGCTATGAAAAAAAATATCCATTACATAAAAGTAGCAGACTGGAAATATTGAACGAGCTATATATATTGACTCTCTGGTGCTGGTCATTTATAGCCTCCCTTTAAGACAAACTACTGCAGGTATCGCCCCTTTCAAGCAATTGGGAGACGATTTATATAACCCTCACTTTCTGAGTTTTTATCCGCATCTTTTACAATCCATTTTAAAGCAAGTTCTTCCATCAGAAAATCCGTGCATATTTGTTCTACATCGCTCATATTAAAAAATGCTTTTTGAAAGGCATGAGGAATGTTTCTGGACACTTTTTTATTCTATGGAAACTATGCAAAATCAGTCATGTACCAGATAAGATAGAAAAACTCACCACTAATCATGTTGTGCCTGCTTAGAAGAAAAAATAATGGCAAAAAGATCTGGACTGGTGGTCAGCGTACCCTGACTTGACTGCAACTGTAGCAAGTCATAAAGGAATAAATGTATCCTGGGCAATATCCAGCCTGCAAAAGTGACTTCCCAGTTACGGAGAATTACTGTGATAGGCAAGAGGTTGAGTTGATTTAGGATTGCAACTGTTTACATACAGATAGCTTCCAGTGCCAAGCAAGTAAAATGGTAACAGGTACCATGTACAGCCTCACTTAATAATTTACCTGTTATCTATCGTTGCATTATGGTGGTGTATTACAATAATATCTGAACAAACCACGGGTACTGCTTCAATGAGATAACAACAGGCAAAACTCAAATATTGCCTGAAACTTCAATTTGGTTAAAAACAGAACAAAATAAACCAGCAGAAATATTCATTTTTCAAAAAGAAGAGGAAAAGTATTATAGCAACAGAGTTATTTCCCTGCCTTGCCCTAAAAGTGTAATATAGCATAAAGTCAACCTTCTTGACCTTAAGACAGACCCAAAAATCCCTATCAAATCATTTACGAGAGGATTTTGGCAGCCGGAATTAATTGTCCACCTTGTGCTTCTCCTCCTGTCACCATTAAGGCAGCGTTTGCCCCAAGCCTCTGAGCAATACTAGCCGGTGGGAGAATGTCAGTGGCGAGGGACAGACAACAAACCAAGCAGTCTGTGAGCAGCTATCATGTCGTCTTCATTCTTCTTCTGTTTTGACTTTGCTGGTCCTTGCTTTGCCTTTCATATGCCCACCACCTCTGGATTCCTCAGAGCTGTCGCTTTAGCTCTTCTAGTGCTGACAGAGGGGAGGCTTTCTGTCCCGGTTGAGTCATATTAATTTAAGGAGACTGGCTTTACTCCCTGCAACAACCACTGGGGTGATTCTCTACCCCTGCTACACTCTGGTTTCTTCAATCTCTAATAGACTTAGCCTTTGTATCCATCTTCTTCCTTCTTCAGAGCATAATTATAGCATTTGAGGTCTGATCTTTTATTAATTCAAATGCTTTCCTAAGCATGCCAGCTTTGCTACTCAAGGGATATCTGATTTACATATTCCCATAATTTCATTTCTGATTGCTAAATTCATCAGCTTGCTTCAAAGCAGTTGATATTATAAACATAATAAGACTTTCAGGAACTGATGTTCATTGCATATTTAATACTAACATATTTTTCTCAGCACAGCACTGCATTTTCAACATACAAATTAATATGTTTATTGGAAAATTTGCTTTCAGTGGAAAACATGCATCTTGACATCCTGGTCCTTTAGGTGAAGAGCAGCAGACTGTTTTAAACATCAAGGCTTAGAAATAAAAATAAATGAATTAGGGGTTTTTTGGTAACAAAGCAATACATTAAGCACTTGATCAACAAGAAATGACCCCACTAAAATGAAATCAGCTGTGATAACTTTTATGGGGACTCAGTACTCTCTGCTGGACCACGATTAACTTCAGTTTGGCTCTTCTCACCTCTTCAACCAGAGGTAATATCAAAATAGCTGTATCAAGTCTGAGAGAAACGTAAGTTGAGAACAGAGGAATGCCAGGCTAAGGATGGGGAGACAGGAAGCAAAAAAAACTTGGCCTGAATAGTAATTCAGGAAACATTCCTTCTCTTTCTGAAGATGTGTCACGATTTCATAGACTTGTTATAAACGCAAATAAAAAAAGACCTTGTTTACATTTTTTTCTTTACTGAAATATTTAATAAGGTTATGGTGGTTTACTGGAGACCTGACCCATACAAACGTACGAAGCAGAAGCGTGAAACTAAGTTTTTTAATGTGTTCAGCTTCCCTGGCTCATGGATGCTGAGGGTGCTCAGTAATACTCTGAACAAGGTCCCGGCAAAATGGCTTTGGGGAAAAAAAACCCCTGTACTTCTATTAAGTAACATTGCATGGGGAAGACATTAAGTAAAAATCAGACTCCTTTTGACTTTCTGAGGATGATGTATAACAACTGCTAACTTCCAAGTTTCTAAAACCTTAATATTTAAACGTAGTCATGAGTACAGTTTTCCATGTTTAGAAAAGTTGAGGCAGAATTAAACCAGTGCCATTTATAACTCATTATGATGACATCCAGTCATTAACCCTGATATCATCTGAGAGTGAAAGCAATACACCAACACTACATTAATAAGATTATTTTAATGAAGCATGAATACAGTTTGTAGCAGTGTTATAAAAATAGAAAGATAATATTGACCACTACCTTCTAATTTGATCTGCAAGGTGCTACACACAGGAAAACCACTGTGTTTTAGCCAAAAAGATTGTTTTTACTTAGGGAATTTTGTGGAGTTTCCTTGTTTTTATTCACAAATTCCTACACTTAAATTTTACACTGAATATCTATGCTAGGACATAGTTTCAATCAGCACATTTCATTTTGCTTTAAATAAATACTTCTTTTTCAAATAAATAATTAATTTTTTTAGTGACAATATGATCTTAGATGGTTTAAATTATTATGTTTTATAGTCATAAGATGACAAAAGCACATTACATCCCATCAAAAAAATGGGACATGTAGAAACCTTCAGTTCAATCCTTCAAAAAAATCCAAGTGAAAAGTAAATTTTGCTAAAAAAACAGGAGTTTTGTCTTCTAGTACCAATATGTCTTCAAGGGCCCAATATGCTGACCAGACCCATCCCACAGGGAAGTCTGCTGCCTCCCTGGCGCCCGGGTCAGAGACATTACTAGGAAACTCCCTGGTCTGGTACGGCCTTCGGACTACTGCCCGCTGTTGGTTATACAGGCTGGCAGTGGTGAGGTTCCAGAGAGAAGTCCTGCAGTGATCAAAAGGGACTTCAGGGCACTGGGGTGACTGGTTGAAGGATCAGGAGCAC
>NW_008824196.1:1837041-1838997 GCF_000699105.1 Pygoscelis adeliae
TCTTTACTGAAAGAGTGGTTAAACATTGGACCAGGCTGCCCAGGGAAGTGGTTGAGTCACCATCCCTGGAGGTATTTAAAAGACGTGTAGATGAGGTGCTTAGGGACATGGTTTAGTGGGCATGGTGGTGTTGGGTAGACGGTTGGACTCGATGATCTTGGAGGTCTTTTTCAACCTTAATGATTCTATGATTCTAGTGCATAACAGTGTCTCCCAGAATGAGTTTAAAAATGAGTCCACATATACAAATGATTTTGTCTACTTACTTTGTATGCATACTAAAAATAATACAATAAGAATAAACACACAAAAATATCACCAGAAATACTACTATACTAGAGATCTACTAAAAATTTTAATAGAACCAATAAAGTTATTTTCTGTATTGCAGCACCTCTCACATCAGGAGCAAATGGTTATCAATGGCAGAATAATTTCTTCTGGTTCAAAATTAATATATTGATTTCTAGCTGAAAGGCAAAAGATCTACAGAATTTCTCAAAGTCAGTCAACAAATCACTAAAATCCCATTTATGAAGTTAGGTAAAACTAAACATTCCTAATAGTTTAATAAATCACTAGAAAACAGGAGAAAACTTAAATCAGATGTTCTTTGCAGCCTTCAAAACTGATTTTGTTCCTTAAAAAATGAGAATAGATCAAATTGTACTTAGCATATTCCACAAATATTTTGGGCAGAATGAAGTGTTTACAGTTTCCTGTATAATTCTGACCAAGCCATTTCTCTAACTGCACATAATTCTGCTTCATGGTCATTTTTAACATTTAAAAAAAAAAAAGTATTTTTCTTCAATCCACCATGACACTTCATACTTAATACACACATAGCTTCTACAAAAGGCTGGCCATGAAATTCTAACCTTAACATAAAATAGCAAAATATTTGTTTAGATATAAAATCCACTTCTCTAGTTCTGTTTTTCTGCAGAATCACTAACAGCTACAGGATTGAATATGCATGCCTTAAAGAAATCACCATGATAAACAATTTTTCTGGACATAGAATAGCAAATCAAATATGGGGTTCAGTTTGATAGCTCTTAAAAAGAGTTCAGAGAGATCTACCTGGCAATAATTCATAATATTTCCTTATTTAAAAAAAACCCGATGTATGCATGCCAGCAGCTGCACATTTCTCCTTCAATCCATATTTGAAATGTTAGTGCTTTACTCTCATGCAGGATTTGAAGGGTAAGGAATAGATCCTATTGCTATACCAAAACTAAGAACCCCTCCTCCACCCTTCAGCTCCTCAGGGAAGACTTCCACCATGACTCACCCTACGCACAGAACAAGTGTCTCTGTGAGATACCTTGCAACAGTTTGAAACGCGCTGCCTATACAACTGCCCACCTATCCTACAGACTCCCTCATCTACACTAAACTGCTATAGGGAAGGCAGATCCTCCCCCACCAACAAATCATTCCCTAAGAATGGACCTAATGCAGTTTTTTGCTCTCCTTGTCCTCTACATCTCCCACCCCTCCCACTACAACAGCTCCAGCTCTTCCATCTCTATCAGTAGGCAAGGCAGAGTAAGTACGTGATAGTCTGCGGACCAAGATTCATTCACTTCTTAGCTTGTGGATTGCTAACAAAGGAAACATTTAACTTTTGACCTCTGCTTCTCTCAATGCCAGCACTGAGTCGTGTCCTACCCAGCTACTGATATTCTAAGGCTTGTAGGGGCTTAATTATTTGGGAATCTCTAGCTCTGCTTCCGATTTGATTAAAACTGAACAGTGAATTCAAAAATCATTACAGACCACGCTATGAAAGATAGATAGACTGAAGACAGACAATGAAATTTCATAACTCTATTTACACAGGAAAACAGGCTGAAAAATCCCTCCAAGTCCTCCCAGTTCAGCAGTGCCAGAAAAAACAGAAAGGGAGGGGAGTGCTTACAGCAGAACTCCGACCCTCGCTCTGTG
>NW_008824196.1:1839089-1868722 GCF_000699105.1 Pygoscelis adeliae
GGAGGCATGTGGGAAAAACAGCCCACCTAAGGTTCACACACCACCTCCTGATGGCTTGTCTGCTCTCTGCTTTCCAGCAGACCTAAGGAAGTTTTTCTTGTACAGAAATCTCCTACTTTGAGTCTGCCAGGAGTTATAGTCTCAAAATAGAACATTGTTATGAAGCTGCCATCTGAAAATGCTTAAACCATCATAATTATTAAATCTGTGGTTCTCATATACATATCCTTGAGTGAAATTAAAGTGTTTTCTTAATTAATCACTGTATCAGAGAACAACAAATAACATGAAAGAGACGTAAATAATATCTCTGCATAAAGACAGATAGGAAGCCAGGATAAATACCAGCCCATCAAAACATTTAATGAGTTTGTACAAATTAACACATCAACTAAAATGCATCGTCCCAGTGACCAGACAGAAAAGGAAACAAAGGGTATAATTAAAAGCAAAACTAAGTCTATTGTTATTGCCAAAAACCTACACCAAGATTTTCTTTGTTGTTGTTTTACATGCCATAATACTTGGGAATATCCTAAGCATATACTTGTTTCTATGAGAGCTAGTCTTGAAGCATCTCAGGTGTTTCACTTTGGATGATAGATGTGCCCTAGATCTTGATTACTTCCCAATTAAGGACACTGCTAATTGTCAAACTCCACTCTCCTTAATATGAAAATGTCTCATGAACATAGCATCAACCCTCAGATAGGAAGAAAGCTGCAGTGAGTTCTGGTGAGAAAAGAAACAGTTACCTGCAAACGGCGGTGAGAGGAGTCTGAATTCACTTAGGTCCTGCACAGTTTCTTTTATGTGAAACTGGACATTCACAAGACAGAATAAAAGGTAAGATATGATTTAGTCACAGTTTTCATATGAATCAGACCCCCACTTTTCCTTACTCTAGCCTCCCTGTTTTCTGAAGGGTATAGAACTAAAGAGGATTACATGAAGCACAAATGATGATAAAAAACAATTTGGGGGTGGGGGGTGGTGTTGGGTTTTTTTAACTTTCCCAGTTCCTGATACTAGTCAAAAGTAATGTGTTAGTCCATAGAAAATCTGCAAAGACTGAAGTTACATAATTCATTCTTCTAGTGGTGAATCAAGAAGATATCTATTTGTCCAGGTGAATAACCACACAGGAAAGATGGCAGGAGGATACTTTCCAGAAGGCTTGTCAGTGATAACATGCATAACGCAATGGGATTTTAAATGAGAACACAGCTTTTGTAAATAATGTACACTCTTCAAGATACTCTAGAGACACTAGACCACACAATTCCTTTAGACAGGTATCGTGCTTAAAATACTGTTTTTCTCAGTGTACACGATCTCCATCAGAAACTTAAGTCAGACAAAAAGAAAGTGTTTCAAGTGAAGTGTTTTGAACCCTAAAAGGAGAGCATAAGAAACAGATCTATAAATATAAAACAGTATTTCAGAAAACTATCCTAGACCAAAGACAGTGTTGTTAGCATTTTCTTGTTTGAAATTGCTTATTATAAATCACTCCTACAATTTGTAAGAGAAAAAGGGAACTTTTACTCACAGAAATATGCATTCTGTTGTAATGGGGCCTCCACTTACAGGCCCCAGAGAGGGAAGGGAAAAAAAAATTTCTGCTCAGCCTACTCCTTGAATCACTGTAAACGTAGTGCAATTCAGAGTTTTAAGTCTAACAAAGACAGATGAGCTGTTTTTTTCCTATTTAAATAAGTGTTAGGTTTTGAATCATTGAATCATTTGAATAATTCTGAATAAGCTTACTTGGTAAGCTCTTACTTGGTAAGATGACAAGTTATCTTTAGCTGAAAATGGAAAAAATACTTTGAATTTTAAAAATCATACCCCTATCTCTCCTGTCTTTAAATATTAGCCTCTCTTTTATACCTCATTTCCATTGCTATACCTTTATTTTGTCTGTTAGGCAGCATGGAAGGATCTTGCCAGGGAAAGCAAGAACAATATACTCACAAGACATAAAAGCACTATGGTACAGTCATCCCCTTTTCACTGACTTTCTTGGTCCTTACTCTTGCCAAGATTTGAGATCTCTCTTTTTGACAGTACTTCAGCTGAGCTAAAAATGGCATGTAAATAAACCAGGCTTTAAAAACAAACCACTCTTATTGATCTCAGAGAAAATTCTAGATATAGCAAGGAACAAAAAATTGGGACACAGATAAAAAGCAAATGTCTTTCACACTCATGACTCATGGTGTTAACGCATACGCAGGCCTGTTTTCTTCTCTGGGAAAGGTGGTTAGAATAAGAATATTTGTGCTGCTTTCTCATTTGCATTACTAGTTTGTAGCAAATATGTTAATGTGTTGTATAGAATAGTATATGGTTCTGAAGTTTAAACTATATTTTACAGAAATTTACCACTGGTAATTCACAAACACATGCACTCTCTTTAAAACAAAACAAAAAAAACCCAAACACAACAGGTAACAGAATTGCCTGGTTCAAGCCACTGCTATGCTTATTTCTTCACTGAAGACCTAGGAAAAGTTTTATAAATTTTTACTTACACGTATTTAAGAAAATGGAATAGCAAATTTAGGACTTTTTCCTCTATTTGTCTTTATTTTCTCTGTCCTATTTTCAAAAGCTCATTTCCAACACTGACTATATATACAAAATTCCCTACTGCTAAAAAAATGACATAGAAGTATATTTATGAGTTTAAAGAAAGTTCTACTCATGCATGCAGTGTATAAGCTTTGAAAATGTCACACTTCTATTTTATATTTATGTAACAAAGCATTTATACCAAAATGGTGTTTCCGTATTTGGATACAGAAGAATGATACAGTGTTACCATTATTAATACCTCTTGCCTGAAGTTTTTAAATGTATGTTCCTCTGAAATCTGGACATCTCAGGTTTGCCTCGTTGAAGTGAGGCAATTAAAAACATAAAGCAGCCTGATTTTTAGCATTGCTAGCATCTTCTAATTACCTTTATTTCGAGTTTAAACTCTGAATCTTGCTATTAAAATGTTTAAACTTCTGTCCCTTGTCCTATTACTCAACTGTTTTGATATATATTGTTAGCCACATTTCTTAAGAAATGAACAAGGTACATAATTTTTTAAGCTTTTTTTTTTTTTTAAATCTCAGAGACTCTTTTTACTTCCCTCTGTTAACGCATCTATTAAGTTTTGTCTTTATGACTATCAGCTCTCTAAGCCATTCCCATACATTTTCCTAGCATGCACTAGATAGCCAGGATAAAGCTGTTTTCTGAAAAGTAGCCTAGAATTTAAGTATAAAAAATAACATATTAGCTAGCATCAGTTGTCCTTCACAGAAGCATGGTCTCTTAGTAGGTGCCTATAAATCTGCTCACAGATGTTTAGACAGTGCTTAAACACACAAGCAATCCTCTATCCCACAGCTTTAACTATACAAGAAATCTATATCACAACCTTGATATTGAGGTTGAAGATTAAGAGAGGATGAATTGAATCAAAATAAATAAGCTTCTGTCAAATTTCAAAAATTTCTGGATGTTTGATAAACATCCAATCAACGATCAACTTCTTAGAGATATCTTGCTTGCCTTTGCATTTCCTGTTTTTGGCTGAAGTAAGATCTATGTGAAAACAGAGTCCCTTGACAAACTAGGGCTACTCAAGAGAATGTGTAATGGACTGAACAGCCAGTATTACACACTACTTTGCACCACTGCTGATCTATTATGCTCAGCATAAAGGCACGAATGAAATAATGTGGCAGCTATGTCTTGGAGCTCCTAGAAGCTAGAGAGGATTTTCATAAAATCTGGGTGACAGACTGGAGACAGTCATATTAAAATTAGCATACAATAGAGAATAGTGTGTGGGGGGGAAGCTATTATTATTAGGCTTTGGAGTATGGCTGCTTCAAAAGGCAGGCCGATTTAAAGGGAAAAAAAGATAATACACCCCTTCACTCACTAGACTTGGTCAGGAGGACTTGGTTACACTAAGTACCTGCAATCCGTATTAAACAAAGACGTGCTTAAAACCTCTCCAGATGAATCTACTAGGCAGTTGCAACGACAGTCGTAGTACGGTGCAGACACAGACAACCTAGCTGCAAACTGACTGGCTCCGGTACAAACTGTAGGCTACTCAGAGCTGCCCAAAACACCCTCCATCACACTAGCCTAGTTGTGTACGTGGTTCTGTGAGAGACTGAACAGGGAGCAAATGTATTTCTTTAGAAAAGGAACTCACCGTTCATACCTTGCACTTTTTTTTTTTTTTTTTAACAGTCAGATTCATTAAGAATTTGTTCTGTCTTTAGAACGCAAAGAAAGTAAGAAAAGTTAAAATGCTTTCCCATATCTATGCTGTCCCTCCCTTCTAAGATGAGCCCATCTGGAAAATTTTCAGCCCAGTTTTTATGCACTTATGCAGGAGAGGTACAGCACCATCTTTTCTCATTAAAAATAAAATGTTTGCATGAGGTTTTGGAGTAAAAATTTGACATATTTATCACAATGTCAAAAAAACCCTGACAGTATCACAAACCTGGTGCATTGTAACGTCTCACATGTAATGGGTAAATCAGGTTTCACTAAGAATGGGAGCACTGAGATTTGATTGTAAAGGGAGCTGTTTTCAGATTGGCTACATGATTAATGTAGTTTTTATAGACTTCATATAAAACCAAGATATATTACTGTTTGGGGATCAAGCTAACTTTAAAGAGAAGCTTCTTAAGGAAATTTGACTGCCAGGATGAAAATGAAAGCAATTATCAAATTTCTCTTTGTTTCTAATGTGGTTTTGGGAGGAGCTGCTACATAATTCTGATGCTTCCAAATTCAATTATTTGTCACGTTCAGTCTTTGCCACATGAACATTCAACAGTTCCAACAAAAAGAACATACCAAATCTTTAATCATTAGAAAAAACACACAAGTACCTTGACCTTGTATTTTAAAGTTAAATGGAGTGACATTATAAAAATTAAATCGGTTCTTCCTTATTTCCATAACATTCTTTAAAAAGCCTTGCCTACCCTGGAGTGCATGTCCTATTTCTTTATCTTTCTTGATGACCCCTCATGCCTCCAAGTCAGCTCATTTTTCTTTGCTGAAGACTACACCCTACTGCTGCACACTCTCTAAAATTTCCATTAAGATCTAGGGCATCATCATTCATTCTTATCTGCAGCAGGCTGCCAAACAGTGCGATACCAGCAACTGCATGCAAACTAGTCTCGAAGGACAGTATAGTTATACACATCACCATCCAGTATGGAGAATAATTCTACCTGCATAATACGTTATCACATACAGTACACTGGGAATCTTAAAAACACTGGGTCTGGTGTAGGATGTTGTTATTAATTCTCTTGCAACAGCAAGTCTTACTGAAACAGCAATTTACCGGTAGGCAATTAGCTTCTCAAAGAACATTTTTATTAAGTTCACTTCACAATGAAATGACTGTCTCATCATCTATTGAATATTTGCTGGTTAAAGCATTATTATTTTAAATTAGCATATTACGAGTACCTGAGGGTATTTATACTTGTCTATGTGTTTAACCTTCAGGTTTCTAAGTCCCTCTTCTTCAGGCTGATTCTTAAGCAGTTCTCATACCCAAAGTACATGGACACCTTTCAAAAGTGTTTTAAGTTAGCTGTGCTCATTCCTGTTTATCTTTTCTCCTTTGCAATGAGAACTCATATGTGTATATACATATAGATGTGTATGTATACACACAGTGTATACACAGAGTGTGCATAATTACATACCATTCTATAATTTATATGCTTATATAAACACACATTCTATAATACTGCAGATGAACTTCAGTCTTGCTGTGCTATTTTGCTGCATCTCAGCTGTCATAACTGTCATCTTCACCCCTTATTCTACAGCATGATGACCTTTTTTGTATACTGAGCCCAAACCATTACATGCCTTGAAGTCAGAGAACAATAATTTAATTTTCTATTACATACAATGGATATCCTGTGCGTACTTATGTACAGAATGGAAGAGAAGGCTGATCTGTTTGCAGATGCTGTTGAGATGGACTGCAGTGCTTTGTGTAGTATTGGTTGAACTGACCTGTTGGCTGACACCTCTGTGGCTTCAGTAGACAGCTTTACTATTGTCTGGGCAAGAGAAGAATACAGACCATCTGTAGGATTTGCCACTAGCAACTATTGCTACAAAAGGTAACATCCTGTCCCAAAATAATTTCATATGATTTATAATAAATTTCACTATGCCTTATTTAGGTGCAGTCCTACATGTGAATCCTACAGCTGGAAGATCAAGTAACACAAATGAAACATATAGTTAGGAGGGTAATACACATTATTGACAAAGTGCTATATACATTCATCTTTTTCGAACTATGAGAAACATCCAATTGAATACCTTGGGAATGCTATGAGGGCAAGAGAGGGATGTATTCATTCACACACTCAAAATAGTACAACAGTAACAGGAAAGAGAATGAACTTTATTCACTGTTGCTAAGAAAACTTAAGTCCTTACGATATTGAGGCTGAAACAGCCAGTAGCATTAATGAGCCTAAATAAAATGGCATTTTAATACTAAAATAAAATAAAATAAAACCTCTAAATTCACACAAAGTATATCCACTATTATCACTAATTGATTCTGTTTCACTGTGTGCCTTTTCTCTGGAATATGCGTGCAGCTTATTTTATTAATTACTTGGGATTTGAATTGTCACTTCCAGTATCTGCTGAGCACCAAGCATGGTTTTCATGGTATGTAGTTTAAAAATATCACACGAACACCAAAATATTATCATTGTTTAGCTAGTTAGAGAGAAGTATATTTTGAAATAGCACAACTTATATTCTTTATAACAAACTTTATCTATTTCAAGCATCATGTGACAGCAGGACCCTTGAATCAGGGACTGAAGTGGCTGAATTTAATTTGAAACCTCAGTAGGCAAAGTTTTGTACTTTGCACAGATTTAAACATTTGTTAGATTGGAGACTTAATGCTCTTTTGCATCCATAGACCCATCATGATGTTGCTATTACCTTCCAGTTATTACTCAGAATTAATATGATTGGCATAATTATAACAATTCCACATGGCACTTCTAATCCTTGGTGAAATCTAGTTGTTAATTAATTCAAAAGAAATTAAGTAGTCATCTCAAATTTTCAAACCTTTATGAAGTACTACGTGAGCTGATGTTGAAATTCACTTTAAGTAACTAATCTTTCATTCCTGCCCCGTCTCTATTAACGCTAAAGCATTTTTAAGACCCTTTGGTGACGAAGCAAGAATAGTTTACAAAAATACATGCTAGGACATGACTGTGTTTTATAATTAGGCCCAGAAGAAACAGGTCTTTTTGTTCTCAAAAGGCTGTGCTCCTTAATTAAAGTTAGCTTACAAGCCACTCTGGTTAAACAAATGCAAAATATGTACATTTTTTTTCCTAATTCTTTTTAATTTTTCCAGTTCATTGGTATTCTTATTCCAGAATAAGAAGAGTGTTTATGTGCCTACATGCTCCTTTTAATAAAATTGTTTAAAAAGACATCTTCCATTTTACTAGTTTATCCTTCCTGCATTGACAGGAAACCAAAATGCTTTTTTTCCACAATATATTTATTCTAGAGATATTATATTCACTTAAGCACAGTAATGCAACACATGCAGCTTCCCACACAGAAATTTAACACCAAAAAGATATTCAAAGAATGCCGCTTGTTAACAAATACATTGCCTATATGAATCTATTCTAAATAATCAGAGTCACGGTTTTATGAGTTTCCTAAAGAAATGAGACTCATGCAATTTTTGTCTTCTTTCCAACCACCTACCAGTCATCACTTCGCCACCAGTAATTTTTGGATGCACTGGCCCATTTCAACCAGATCAGAAAAAAGAAGAGGTCCAAAAGATAATACGATTCCTACATATTACATAAAAATCAATGGTATGCTACTAGAGGACAGCCCAAATCAATGCCCTCCCAACAGAAACAGAGACTGTAGCATGACAGCAATAATTTTATACTTTATGATACTGGCAGCTAGTCAGTCAATTCTTACTCCACTTGCAAGCAATGACAGCATATGCTTCCTCTTGGCTGTTCTGTAATTAGGGGACAAGGGCTAAATGTGGTGGTTCTTTGAGAGGGGAGTAGAGATCTTGCAGGAAAGAAATTGCAGGGCATTTTAGCTCATAGGTGGGGTCTGTGCTGAACAGAGCTCCAGGAAACCCAACTGCATTACTTGTGCTACTCATGACCTGCTTGCTCATGCTTTAAATACATTTTTTCCCAACAATGTTTGCTTTTTTTCTTTATATGTAAGATTTTTTAGAATGCATTGTTGCCATACAAAAATAATTGCTTGGAAAATTAATAATAGTGTTTGAAAATAACTGGAAAAATATTAGATTTACATAAGCAATTCCTTGATAAGAAAAACAATTAAGGTATAAATTATGGTGTTCTTTTTTCATATGTGGTTGCAAGCAGAAAGAAGCATAGCAAAGAAGTTCCCCATAACAGCAAGAGGAAGCTGTGGGACGTAAAGTACACTCTCAACCTTTCGGACACATCGGCACTGCTAGGATCGGAGGATCCTTTAAATGAGAGTGAGAAGATCTTACATGGAACAGCCAGTACAGGACTTTTGAAGGTCTAGTGATAATATTCAGTCCTTTTACTTGCATGCACATGGCAGAACAAAGGTGAGCCAGTTGTCAGAGTAAATCTGTCCCAGTGTGGTTTTTAGCCTGTATTAGGAAGATTTCCTAACACCCATCTAACCATACCTAAATTCCAGGTTTTCCTCTGGATAAATATGTGGGATCCACATTGATAGTCAACTTCACCCAGTAAAAAGAGGAATGGAAACCTGAAGCTATAAGTTGATTGTAAGAGGGCTTTTTTTTTAAGCTTTAAATTTTATTTTGGCTGATTGGATGTCATGGAGTTTGTTCAAGATAATAATACAAAGTTTTTCTCCCTCTTCTAAAATATATTCCATGCAATTTCACTTCTGAATGAGAACAAATTTATTATTTTGAATAGAGGTTGTGATATATCAGGAATGAACACAGACTTTTTAAAAAAATTAAGCAGTATTTGAGTTTATCATTTTTTCTTTAATAAAACTGAATGCATGAGGACATGACTAATCACAGCAATCACCTTCACGCATTAAAAGATACATCTGTTATCACAGTATTTGATTTTATATTACAATTTATATTATAGAATACTTAGATATACAGTGTGCTGTTACTTTTAAAATAATGGATTATTTTAAAAGCATGGATGCTCACAATTGTAGAAAAATTATAAAATTCACATGCATCCAATTCTGATTGGATTTCTATATCCTTGTTTTAAATATAGACAGAGAAACAGAAAAAAGAAGAATTAGGAATGTTTTCCCCAAAGTCTTCACTATGAGATCACTCCCTTGATTTAGTTAGCCTGCTATCTTCCTTTTTACAGCTCCCATTCTCCAACTCTGTAGAGGTGTGGACAGTACTATTCAACAAAAACACACACTCCAAAGGAATTGAAAGTATGTTCCTCCAACTATCAGAGGTAAGCAGTTTACATGCTGAAGCATTAGATTTCATGTAATTTCAGGAGTAGTTAATAGTAGAATACAATTATCTAACCCATTTAACAGCTACCCATACGATTGAATATAATGTCCTGTAACAAGGAATACCACAGATTGACTGGAAGTATTTTAAATTAGGTACACAAGTGTATTATTCTGTGGTTGTGTGTCTATTCTGTCCCACATTAGAACAAGCTGTAGGTTGGGTTTGACCAGTTTGCTTTATTTTTCTTCCATAATTGTAAAAAAAAAAACAAACCAAAACAAAAAACAACCAAACGAAATTTCCAGGGATCTTTATCGCTGATGTTTTTTGACTCAGTTAACTTCTTGCAATCTGAAATGCAAAAATTGTGCTATACCCATTAACTTTTTAGTTCTGTTTTCTGTATTGTTTCAGTCTGGTATGGTGGATATTTTTGGGAAAGAGAAAAATTGGGTACAGTGTAATAACTATCAATGAAGATATACAATAACCAATAGCAATATTCTATCCATTTTGCCACACCGAGAATCCCACTCCTCCACCACCACCCCACCCACCGGAAATATTACAGCATCTTTGCCAGGTAACTTCATTGATTTATCAAAATGGAGTTAAATCAACATTACTTTCTACATTTGAATTAGTCACTTAATTAAACCTTAACCATTCATTCCTACCCTGTGCTGCCTTTTATGTGCACGTGTTTTCTTGGTTATTTTTAATCCTGAAAAAATTTCCTATTCAGTTCACCATGTGGCAGCACCACCTTTTACATCAGCACAGCTAAAGGGGCACCAGAAATCTGGAGGCAGCTGGGGATGGATGAAGCCTGCTTTACACTACTGGTGAAGGATACCTGACAGTCAATCTAGGCTGCAGTTTCTCCTATCTTTTGACATCACTATATGCAGAATTTTTGTACTAACTCCATAACAAAACACCTGTGTTACAAGTCAAAGCCCTATAGGTCTATAGGCAAAGACCCTCTCTCTTCCCATCCCTTCATCCTGTAGGAGGAATGCTCCACCATCTAGCTGTACAGAGCAAGCTTGTCATGCATACATGCACAGGAAGGAAACCACGGGAATGATGTTTTCTGAATCAACAACAGAGTCACAAACTAGCAGCAGTGCTGCAACACATCACAAGTCTCCTTCAAATCTCCACTGCACCTTCCCTGAGACAGCAGCAAAGGAAGTCCACCGGTGACAAGTCTTTTACTGGCAAGAGGCCACTGCTAGGCAGCAGCTGTCCCCACCAGGTACCAGAGGTGACATGCCCTACTTAGCACATCCGAGATCCCTCCAGCATTAGGAGGAATACAGAGTCCATGAGGACAGAGTCCATGAGGAAATCTTTGCAGAACTTTTCTTTGTCTCCGGCTCTTCCCTGATACTTGGCGAGAGGAAGCAGCGTTTGGGAGGGCAGTCAGACAAGCAAAGACGCTGTGTTAATCACTCAGCTCAACTGAAGCACCTCAGTCAAAACTATTTGATACTGTAGGCAAGCAAAACCTTGGGGCAGTGAAGTCCATGGCAGCTTTGCTATCCTCTTCCTTAATTTCACAATAACACAATCAACATTCATTAGCCAGAAGATGGTCTTTTCCCTTCCACTGTAACAATCAGGTACAGAAATGCTTATAGTTTAATTTATACATAATGAGAACCTTATGAAAGCTTTCAAAAGGTTCAAGTATGTACTCTGCATGAGCTTTTGCATGACACACACACATGAATTAGCTTCACCTAATTATTACCAATGCTTTGTGTCCAGATCAGATATTATCCTGGTTCAAGCAGAAAATGAACATGCCTAAAGTAGTTTTAAACATCACGTTTGAACTTCATTCCCAAATACCTATCCATAGTACTTTTAAGATAGAAATTTAGCAAAAATGAACATACAATACAAATTATATACCTTGACACTTTGAGGCTATCACAGAAAACTTATTTGGAAGTAGATTTTGAAGTTGTTTTAATTTAATCCTAAAGCCAGAATGACTACATTGAAAGTCCAAAATAACTGTAATGTGTCTGAAAATAGAATGAAGTGATTGGACTACATTTTTCCTTAATTCTTTTCTTTATTTTTTATGCCACTTCTCTAATACATACTTTTGCAGATGACCTCTAGAAAGGTTTTCCCTGCACTTCACTGAAAGTAAGAGATGAAAGAAAACTTTTGCTTGGTAAACTGAGACATTCAAAGGCACTGAAAGGCATGAAGAGTACAATCCCTCCATCTAACTTCTTACAAAATTCCCATCCTTAAGATAGCATAAGATATTTCTTAGAAATAAAAGCCAAACAAACTCCCAAACTGAAAAAAAATAAAATAAATTGCCACACCACCTTTTAGAAAAGTTTGAACTTGAACTGTTAGGATTTTGACTAAAAAAAAAAATAATAATAATAATGTTACCTAGTCTTACAATAATTTAAAAATTTGGGTGATACACTTTATTACTTGAGAACAGAATTTGGTCAAGCTAGAGACCATGGTAAAGATTTGGGAGGGCTGAGAATGGTTGGATGATTGAAGTACCAGCAAATATTGAAGAAAAATCTTTCTTTCTCCGTTATTCATTATTGTTTGAGTTTGTTTTCTTTATTTTTCTTCTTTTTAGTCCCCTGTTAGAACTCATTTAAGAGATAAATGTTTTGGTGCTTTTTGGAAGAATTGGAGGGGGTGGAAAAGAATAAACCAGCCCTCAGGGAAGGGGAATGGAAAAAGTGAGCCTCATTCAGCTGCTTTAATGTCTGCATTAACAGACAATAACAAGACGTTTTCAAAAAATGCAGTGATTCTAGATCTTCATGGATAAAATTATAGTAAAGTTAATGGTTCTCTCACCTGAACACCAAAGGTTATCTGTTCCCTTAAAATGAGAGCCCATCCCTGCTTTTCTTATCACTGTTTCCACAAACACAGTAATTGTGTAAAATATAACTTTCAAAAATAATTGCCTGCCATACAACAGTACTTATGTATATCTCTGTGTGTGTCAATTTTAATAGTTTTTCCCCTTTTAATTTTTGATATGATCTTGTTTATGAATATCCAGTTGTTTAACATCTTAAATCCCTATCTCAATTATATTTCTAAGGTATTGTATTTATTTTGGGCTGATTTTTAAAAAGCCAGTGCAACTTAATCAGAGAAAGACTCCTCCTGAATGCTTACAGAATGAATAGAGGCATATGCAGGTGATACTATACCAGACGCTGTCTGTAGCAAGAACTTAAAACAACACTTTAATGCCTGCACCTGGGCTGCATTAGGCGGAGCATTGCCAGCAGGTGGAGGGAGCTGATCCTTCCCCCCTGCTCAGCCCTGGTGAGACACATCTGGGATGCTGGCTCTTCCTCTTAAGACTCTGTCTTAAGACTTCTGTGGTTGTTTCCCCTCTATTTGGCACCCTCTTAATATTGTTACTAACTATAAGCTAGAATGTCTCTTAGGAATAACACTATGTCATTTGTTATTAAGGAATTTATTTTTACTAGGTGAAAAGAGACTGTTGAATTTCCCACAGCCCAAAAGAATGCTCCTTTCTTTATCATATGTGTTGTGAGGCCATCAGTGACCTTACCAGGATTTTCTTTTCTTCTCCAAATGTATCTCAACTCAAAGATGTCAACTCAGTAAGATTCACCAATTTAAACAGATTTAGCTTTTTACAAAACAGAGTATGGTAAAACTATAGGGAAGTTCATATCCTAAACAGTTATTGCATAAAAGAATTCGGAACAAGGTCTATTATCAAATGCAGGTACCCAACACAGTTCAAGATAATTAAAAAATGAACAAAGCAAACCAGCAAGAAGACCTACCATCTTCAGACATTACTTTCACTGAACACTATTTTGGACAGTACTGAAAGTGTACATTGGTGATCTGACTTTAGAAATAGATGGCTCCATTTTATTTGTTGCCCTGAATCCTTGAATCAGGACATCCGTTAGATAAAGTTTCAGAAAACAAGTCTACAGAAATGAAAGTGGGGGTTCCTGGATTCAGAGCTAGAGGACATCCAGTTATGTTCCGTCCCCGGCAGAAGGAGATAGCAGCTCATTCCCCTCCTTGCTGACATGAAGACCTAACAGTACAATTTTCCAGCAATGTTTTCCACAACAGCAAAAAATGAGAAACTTTCTTTTCTTCAGCTAAGGTCATACAAACCATTCAGTTCCCTGTCTTCCTCCCTTTTCAGCAGGCAAGAATAAACAAACCCCGGTTACACCTTGCTGAGGCCAAATAGACAGTGAGGTTTCTCTGCAGGGGGAAGTGACAATTTCCCTTGGGCCATCGGACAATGAACAATCACAATTCCTTCTTACCACAGAAAGCAAACACGAAACAAGTCAACCCAAAATGCTACCAGAGCCCTGGTGTCTTAACTTTAGTGCAGACAAGCCATAAATTTCACACTCCACAGAAAAGCAAGCTTTACAGCCAGGCTGACAGCAGCAGTACTCCATTTTCTCGCTTTTCCAGGAGAAAGAAGTTTAATCCACCTCATAGCAAGGAGCTATGGGACCAAGTGTCCATTGAGGGAATTCAGAATTAAATACTAATGATTATTTCAGTATTGTTTGACAAATAGCTGACTGCAACAGCCTGAAACAGCTATGGTTGGTGAAACCTCATGCGTATCACTCCAAAAAAAATTGTGGCAGTCTAATAAGATATAAACATAAAACTATCTACATCAGGCTATTGATCAGGATGAATCAGTAGAATCTGAAAAGGAATTAATTTAATGCATATCTACCCTTCTGCCACAAAACCAGAGAGTTAACCTTTGACAAGTTATTCGTCCTCACTTTTGCTGTTGTAAAAGGATTTATTTTTTTTTATGCCACTAGAAACCACTTGTGGATTCTCCTAAAGATAACAACTCGCAAATCCTTTGAAGAAGTGTGAATCGGATTCAGTTGCTGCTTCTCATGTCGTGATAAACAATAGTGTACAAGGATAGTACAATACCATTAGCTCTTTCTAACAATGATTTATATCAGCACATAATCATCAAACTGGCAAAGCAGAAAATTTTTCTCAAGAAAAAATAAGGGTAGATTTGCAATACACAAAAACAGAATGTCATTTAATTCATTAAAATGTACTTAAATAATTAGCTAGTGAATATTGAAATTAAAATTAATGAATTCCCACATAAACTGTTCAAAAGTACTGTGGATGTAGCCTTTATGGTGTCCAAGAAAGGTGGCATCATGAGGTTTTACTAATAAAAGAAACGGATGGGTCCGAAATACTTAATCAGACAAATGCACTTGGAACAGAATGCAAAATTGTTTGGGCTTTAAGGATTTACAGTGATCACAGGTTGAAAGTTACAGCCGCTACAACTCTGCATAATAAACAGCACTGACCGGAGAATGACAAAAAGATGGGGAACAAACATAATATACCCGAATCACACAAGCAAGGCCAAGAAGAAGCATCTGCATGTTTCAGCAGACTATTTCAAAGTTGATCCAAGTTTCTACTTAATTAATTACTGTTCTGGAAAAAAAAAAAAAACTCTATTACTCTAAGTGTACTTCAAAAGCTGTAGCTAGAGACAGTTTTTAATAACTGGGAGAAAAAAAAATCTTGTGACAAATTAACTGCTTAACTGGAATCTGGAGAACATCGGTTGCCAAAAAAGCAGTTATGGAAAAAAAAAAAAACCACACCACAATTTATGGAAAGGCTGTATTATTGCCAATATTATCAAGAACTAAACTACCCTGTTGACCTCAATTCTGACTGTGAACTAAATCAGACTTGAAAAGGGCAATTCAGGTATTTAAATGCCAACTTATTAATGACTTTTAAAAAAAGAAAACAAAACACCCAGAGTTGTCCTCTAACCTCTTAACTTAATCTTACTATAAAAACAACAGGGATAACTACCAGGCTACCTTTATCCCTCCACAAGGGATGGATGTCTTTATCCCTCCGTAAGACAAAAATGCTCTGTACGTATATAACATTTGCCAAACCAGAACAGACACTTAAGCATAATCTGTTGTGGGTAAAAAAACCCAGAATAATAGTGAATATGAGTATTTTATTTTGATTATGACACATTTAATTTTAAATTGTAATGCAACAGAAGATTAAAAAGTAAAACATGAACATTTTTCTGCAAACTTAGACGTGACATTTGGAAAAGGGACCTTGTGATTTTCTCAGAACTCACCAGTCTTTTCCTCCCTTCTGAAACAAAATGGTGTCAAATTAATATGTTTTTATGTTTTACTTTTATTAAAATTCTATTATCCAAAGATGAAGCTATTTTCACAAGCAGCTGTGCTACTCAGCTGGCTAATTAATTGAGTTTAGCTTTGCCACTTCTCCGCAGCCTCTAGCACATCTGCTCTACTGACAGAAGGGAGATCCAAGGACAGGAATGAGATGAGGAAGCTTTAAACAATGAAGCAAAAAATGTAAAAATGAAAGTAAAGAAAAATAATACATGTATTGTCAACATCCAGCAAACAGTTGTGACAAACAGCATTTGAAAAACTGGGTTGGTTAGAAGAGGAGAAGACACTGCCCGTAAGCAGTGATCCTGAATGCTTTTAGCACCACACCTTATACATAATTGTTCTCCTTCCCTCCATAAGTAACCTCACTGATAACTGACAAATCAGTAATAAACTTAAAATACAGAAATTTAGAGCATTTCAAAACAATTTGAAAACGCTTCAGAAATTGTTTTGAAAACACAATAACACAATTGTAGCCAATTTTCAGTTTTGCTGACATATCTGCCCACTTAAAACATGTCAAAGTACCTGGAAGCAAAAATTTAAATAGCTCATCTCTAGCTTTCTTCAGCAGAAGTGTGCATCTTCTAAGAGCAACTACTTCTGATGACAACGTATTTTCTACTAATTTTATGACAGTATCAGTCATGCTTCTTTTATTCTGAACTTAACAGTGCATTAAACATGTTTAGAGAGCAAAATGTTTGCTTTACAAATGTATTAAACAAATAATGTATGCCCATTAACCTGCGAGTTAGTTACTGTGGAATTCATAACTGAAGTTTAAGAAGACAAGTAGGCTTTTCTTATGATTTTTAGACAGAACCATCTGTTAAGAAGATCTTCAAATGAACTTCATCTGGATATTACATCAGATATTAATTTTATATAATGCCAGGACTTAAGGCAGTGTAAAATTGCATTCTTGGCCAGAATGTGATGCCAAAATGCCAATTAGTAACCTAAAAGAGATATAAATATTTAAATAAGATGTATAACCTTTTTCCTTACTCTAAGATTGCAACTTTTACGCTATAATTTTTTTATGCTCATCTCATATGTACTTTCAGTTTCAGAACGATCTAATTTTACAACTAGCAAAGGTACACTACAGATGTGTTAGTGTAACAGAAATCTGCCTGCTGTTAGTATATGTTTATACACACAGTTGTAAGGCGTATCATTTGAGACCTAATTATTTGTAGGATTTTCAAACAAATCACATCCAACCAACTAAAATTAAAAAAAAAAAAAAACTATTTTTATGAGAGAGACTATTTTAAAGGGGTAGGTCCATGAAATAAAATTACAGTTTTGGAAAACAGACCTACACACCCTTAGAACAGGTATCCGTTTAATATCCCAATGTGCAAGGTGTTAAGGTTTTCTTCCCGAAAGTTTGACTTCATGATTTTTGCAGAATTCTTTGGTCGAACAACTAAGTTATCTATTCAGTTCAGTGGTCTTTAGGTAAGCGGAGCTGCCTGATCATTTGAAGTTCACTGCAGAAGTTTGACCCTAGTTCCAATATATTCTGGAACTCATGCTCATGTTTTCTGCAGCCCAGCTAAAATAAGCATTTAAAAATAACTGAAAAAACCACACTTTGCAAATTAAATATCTATGGTAAAAATTATTAATTCATCCTAGGCATCATCATCTGTCTTTCTCTTTGCCTCAGACACATACACACACACATCCCACACAGCAGTCTCAAAAAAAGCTGAGCTTGTTTCCAGTTATACTACTGGTTACAGTCACGTTTCTTATCTTTACTTCTCACATATATAGGAGAATCTTTCCAAACAATGGAAATTCATAAGAAAAATCTCCTATTTTCCTCTGGGGGAAAAAGAAAAGAAAACAAACAACCAAAAAAACGCCAACAACAATAAAAACCACAAACTTGATGATATACTTTCTAAGTGCACAATACAATTTTTTTGTGTGTTAGTTCAGATCCATACAGGCATCACATGTATGTCTGAACAATTAAATTGTTTTTAGCACATCATGGACCTTTTCCTGTCAGTATCACTGTGTGCCTACAGTGGTTATTTTTTGCCTCTGAATGTAATTACCTAACAATCTCTAACTTGCAGGAAATTGAAAATGGATAATAAATCTTACAAGTGTTAACCCTACAACAATTCCTCTAACATTATTCTCACAACTCTACAGGGGCTACTCCTTCATTATCTAGGAAAAAAATCCTCTTAAAAGGATCTTGGAGTGCCTCTTTTCTACACCATAACTTAACACCTAAAAACCTGTCACTTTATGCTAACCTTTACAAGAAGCCAAGCAGTTTCTGTTCATCATTTTGTGTAACCAAATCCTACAAGTTCGATATCATGCAGGACGTTATAATGCTAATATTGCACAACAACCAGAAATTTAACATACTTTTTTTACAGTACTGCCTTAACTGGCTTTAAAGTAGGTTTTAAGTAGATTTCAATTAAAAATACTACGCATCTCAAAACAATTTTTGGATAAAATGCATAAAGAACTGTGATAACACTTTAAAAATTAAAGACAGATTTTGCTTTCTAAAAAATAATGTTTACACCAAATGAGAATTGATTGCAAGAATTCCTATTATATGAGCTACATAGGCAGTTAGACCACAGCAACAGTTTCCAAATTCAACTTTAGATATCTGAGTCTGAAATTGTAGCCCACAGCTCTATAGTAAATGGAGAAAAGCAGACAGCACCAACAGTCAACTCACCTAACCTAGTGTCCTGCTTTCGGCAGAAATAGAGTTAATTTCCTTCCTAGTAGCTGGTACAGTGCTGTGGTTTTGATTTAGGGTGAGAACAAAGTTGATAACACACCGATGTTTTAGTTGTCACTAGGTAGTGCTTACACTAGTCAAGGACTTTTCAGCTTCCCATGCTCTGCCGACTGAGAAGGCTGGAGGGGCACAAGAAGCTGGGAGGGGGCACAGCCAGGACAGCTGACCCAAACTGGCCCAAGGGACATTCCATACCATGTGACGTCATGCTCAGTATATAAAGCTGGGGGAAGAAGGAGGAAGGGGGGGACATTCGGAGTGACGGCGTTTGTCTTCCCAAGTAACCGTTACGCGTGATGGAGCCCTGCTGTCCTGGAGATGGCTGAACACCTGCCTGCCCATGGGAAGTAGTGAATGAATTCCTTGTCTTGCTTTGCTTGCGTGCGCGGCTTTTGCTTTACCTATTAAACTGTCTTTGTCTCAACCCACGAGTTTTCTCACTTTTACCCTTCCGATTCTCTCCCCCATCCCACTGGGGGGGAGTGAGCGAGCGGCTGTGTGGTGCTTAGTTGCCGGCTGAGGTTAAACCACAACACCTAGCTTGGCTATTTATCTTGAAATGAACTTGGGTAAGCCTGTATCTCTGCACAGGTAGGGCAGGTGCATCCCTGCCAACTATGCTGTGAAACTGAAAAAGGAATGTGTTAGAAAAGAGCTCAAAAAGTTCTTGAATTCTTCCAGCTTCATAGGTAACATAGGGACCTTCTGGAAAGTTTCTTAATGTTGTGCAGGAAAAAGACAACCTAATACTTTCTTCTCTACACAGGGGAACTACGCCACTGTAGAAAAAAAAATTGCTTTAGAAAACAATTTAGTTAAATCAGTGCAAGCTCCTTTGTGGATAATGATGGCTTATGTTTACTTTATCTAAATTGTTATAAGACACTCTTCCCCAAACTAAGAATGCCTAGACAAGAGGGCTGATCTAATTTATCTAAGTTCATTCAATTTTCTTGTCTATGCAGGTTTAATGGTCTCCATCGTCACTGGCAATATAATGAGGCAACAGCAACAATAAAGAAAAATCATGTGCTCTACAAACCAGTCATCTCAGCAATTAAATGGCATAATATTGTTCTCCTTGATGGCTATAAACAGGTTTTCATATCCAGACAACTATGGACCAATTTAAAATTTAAGGTCATGTTAAAATGCTCCTAAATGTAACGGCCATGTAGATACAAGTAAGATTACTGGTACCTGGATATCCTGGGGAGGTGAATGCCCCAGTGCTGGGCAGTAAACCTGAGTGGTGGCACTTGTCAGGGGAGGGATTGCGTGGGAACAGTAAGACCCCTGCTGCCTTGGGAGGCCTTGACTGTTCTCTGCTGTGTGTACTTAGGAGTATAAAATACAGCAAGTAAAGGTTCAGGAAGAAGGAAACCTTAACAGAGCTTCTTTTAGGCACAGTAGTCCTAAATCTTACCAGGAAGGTAAGATTTTAGTCAAGGCAAGACCGTTAATGTTGTATTTGCAGAAAAAATTGAAACTGCAATCACCAAATAAATGGCATTTGTTAGCAACAGCATGATAATCTGCTGGCAACCGGGACAGTTATAACCATGGAAGAAGTCATCTGTAGCTCAATTTTATTTGTAAGGTCTTTATTTGCTTTATTAAATCAAGGATATATTAATATCTAAACACATATATGATCAATTAATTCTAGAGAATTGGGCTAATCTTCTCTTTAATCCCTTTTGTGGTTCTCTTCTATGCAACTACTGTCTAGAATACTGTAAACAAATTATATGCTAAGAGTTTTTTCAATTACCCATTTTTACCAGGATCTTATTTTCTGCAATATTCATTACAGGTAAACCAGTACAGTAATAATTTTCAGGTTATAATGTTTCCTAAATCCCATTATTCTCCAGGTGGTTACTAGATGTGAGAGGAAATCCACTAGAAGAATGTCACTTAGTCTCTAAAAGAGTAAAGTGTTTACTTTCAAACTAGTTATTTAACAACTTACTCTACTTTTAGTAGAGTTGGTTTGGGGTTTTGTTGTTGTTGTTGTTTTGTCAGTATCCTGCAGAATTAGAAGTGGAACCAGGTTACACAAAAGGATGTCAGCCTAACAACGCAGCACTGGCCACATCACAATAGCCAGTATCTACTCCACGTTTGCTTTGACTCAACCCATGGTCCACTCAATGCTATTATTGAGCTGCAGAAAGCAGCAGATGCTGAGAAAGCAAGTGGAATGCAGGTCAAACAGAAGCAATAAAACCAAAAGGATGCTGGGAAAACACCTAATCTTTTCTCTGAATGTTGTTGGTTCTTTTCCCAAAGAAAACAGAAAGCAAGAATTTCTTCCCAGCTGGTTAGCTAATTGGTATTTGTTGGTACAGTCTATAACTCCCACAGAAATAGAGTAAACAGTACCTAGAAAGATGAAACCTTTGTATTATAGCTAAATGGAGGTGAGGCAGAACCTGAAGCTTTCTTTCAATTAGCTTGTACTCACATGTTTACATGTTACCTCTGAGGAGTGGAACAAAAGCCACTTGAATACGCCCCCAATGGAGACACAATATTCGATCATCTACCTTAGCAGTTACGTCTTTGTCATGTACTGATTTATGCACAGACATAGCAGCAGGACAGATCCTGGTAGGTGTTTATTAAAAATCTAAAATGCACTTGCAGACTTCCAACACAGCATTATTTGAAACAATAGTATTCCTTTCTGAAGCGGCGTGTTTTCTGGCATCTACTTCACAACTTTTACTCTTTGTTGCAGCATGCATATTTAGTCTTTTTTTAAAATAAAATCTTTCAACAACTGCAGTGAAGTTGTGGTATCCTTCATACCACAGAGTCTTTGAAGTTTTGTTGCCAATATTTATGCCAGAAAGATGCAGCTCATGGCTATTAAAGTGGGATGTAAAATAAAAAAAATATTCTAGAAACAGATCATTCAGATGTTTAACTGTCTTGCCTGGGCTTACATTTATTTCCTATACGCAGCATCACTACCACACTTCCCCTTGTACACAGGTCCTTCCATGCTCAATCAATTTTCTGGCTTCTGCACTTTAAAAGATAAAAAAGAAAGGCCATGGAAGGACAATATGATGTTATACCTTTTGTTGATAACACACAGTTCCGTTCCCCACTGCCACCTCTGGAATGAGGTTCAAGCAGCAGAGAAGGAGGGCTGGCAGAGCACCTCTGCAGCCTCCCCACTCTTTAATGTTCCCAGACAGCTACATTGCCAGAGGGCAGCCTGAAATTAGGCTGCCGGGAGCAGAAATTCAAGTACAGTAAACTTAGGTACAGTGTTGGTTCATTCTACCACAGTCACTTACCACTGGAAATAGTTCCTATCCTTACACCTTATTTCTGCATGAATTACTCCTTTATACTCAACTAGTACATCACCAGTAGAGGTGCAAAGAGAGAGTGACACAGAAGTATGTTCTTCAGGCAGAATCTCCAGACTATTTCCTCTAGGTTATATTAGCAGTGTAAATTGAACTTAACTAGGGTGCAAACATGTATTTATTATTAGATTTTATCACCGGGACCTATGTTAGATTAGATGAACAGCAATCATGGGTAAAGCAGTGATCCCTTAAAACCTGAAGGTTAGCTGCAAACACTAAGAATTAGAAAAAAAAGAATTACCTTGGAAGTTACTTTTCCTCAGCTGTAGTATACTACTGTGCAACAGCAAAAATAAAGCTCACTATTTCACCAGTAAAGATTATCCCCATGAAAGATAAGCTCAAAGGACTGGGTTGCTAATCCTGCCTCTGACATTTAACAGTTCTGTTGTATCAAACAAACATGGTTTCAGTTTCTTTGTAAAGCAGAAATGCTAATACTTGTCTACTTTCCCCAGTGGCATTGTGAGGATAAATGTATTGTCATAAAGGTCTTTGAAAATGAAAAGATGTAAGCATTTTTATTGATTTTTTACTTCCCAATCCACTAGAGTATATTAAAAATAATTTCACAATTGTCAAGTGCAACCTCTACTATACATATTTCTCAATTTACCAGTCCTTCTTCCAACAAATTGCAAAGACAAGAGAACAGCTCAGCAAATATATTCTCCAGTCAACACTGCTTGTGTGCAAAGGATAAAATCAGTTGCTGAATATGATCAAAATAATTTTAGCTAACTACAGCTGATCCAGTTTGCCTTGCTGTTACACAGTTGCAAACATACCCAAATGATTTGGGGATTTGATCATCAATCAAATTGATCATAACTACGACAATAAAAGTAGCATTAATAATTAATAGCTTGAACAAAGAAATAATCTTTCTATTGAGGTTTTTTTTTTTTCCTTCTTCTACAGAGGAGGAAACCAATTCAGTGTCAGAAAGAAAAATTATCCAGGTTAAACACTGACTGTCAGAAGAATTACTTTCACTTAATTACTGATCTGCTTGAAAGAATTCTTTCTATTTAAACTGAAGGTGGGAATTATGCAGGCCAGTTTTAGGGCAATGAGGGCATACCTATGCTGGAGAGTATGAAGAGCTCCATAGCTATGTAACAGTACAAAATAATAATAATACACAGCTAGAGAAGGGGAAGGAAGAAGGGACTTTGTAAACATGTCCCTAACCGTAGTCTAATGCCAGCGCTCCCTTTGCTTACCTTTTGGAGGGCAGACATTTGATATATTCCATAAAGATTCACTCTGAGAGAGTCCCAGGTTGATTTTGCACATGCTGGAAGATACCTTTTTGGTCCTCTGTAAAAGGACTGTATGAGTTCTTTCTCCTGCGGTATCCAGTGAACACACTGGATTATTCCCAAATATGGGGGGGGGGGGGAGAATGTCCTTACAAAAAGTGTCCTCATTTTCCTCTATACACATTTCTTTAGTATATAATAAACAAACAAAGGAACATGACAGAAATTAATGCCTGCAGTGCAAGGCAAGAAATACAAAAATAGTTGCTTGGCAACCAGCATGAGAAATGAGAGTTTATGCCTGTACAAACAGCCAAGCGAGTGGCACAAGTACCATTTGTGACTGCTGTGAAAAGGATAGGTGGGGGAGAGGATGAATGAGGGGGTTTTGTTTTAATTAAATTTGACTCCCTAGTTTTTCCTAATTTCTGTAGTTTCCTCACAAACATGCACGTGTCAGAATTCAATAAAGGTGTATTTTAGATTGCTTTCCTTCTACGTCCTTATAGTACTGCCTTTAATCAGTAAGTCAAGTTTTATTTTAAAAAGCTATGCTTTTTCATAACACCTGAAAACATCTAAAGAAGTGTAAATGAACACTGATTTCCATTTTTACTTTCCTTCTTAAGGATTAATGTTTTGGACATTTGCAACTACTTTCCTAAGGAACAACGGATCCATCTATAAAACTTCTGGCAGCTTGGAACAATTCATCAGCCTGTTGTAAATGTAAATACATTCATGAAGAAACACTGACTTTTCAGTAATAATATACGTGCAATTGTTCATACACCCAGATGATACCAGACTCTGACCATTTGGAACAACAGAAAAAATATACACAGGCCTTCTCTTCACAATATCTGAGGGTTTTCAGTAACTTTGTTTATATATACCAATATTGAAGAGATGTACCACCTCTGGCCCAGCAAATCCTTGTACTACAAGTTCTTGGAGGTGAGAAAGATAATTTTGAGGAATTACCATTTTATGCTTACTTTGTTCTTATACTTTTCCTTAAGCATCCATCGTTGGCCACTGTTGGACGTTAGACTAGACTGACCTGTGGTCTGATCCATATGGTCATTCTAATGTTCAAATTAGAAATGTTATAAATGTAAGAGACATTAGACTGAGCTGCATTCAACATGAGCATGCTCTTCACCACAAACAAGATCTTAGGAGCCTGTTACGGGAACACCTAACCTGCCTGTTGTATTATATACTGTACTGTTTCTCTGAATCCATTTGCCCAACAACACTTGCAACTACATCATGTTCTACAGAACACCATGCATTAGTACTAACAAGTAGGTGTCTGTTAGTGTGATCAGCAGTAAACTGCATTGATTCATTTCCTTTCGGTGCACTAACTCATCACTATAACCGCTACACTATCTTGCATTGTCAGTAGATGTAGTCATTCACGACATTATTTTAGCCCTACAAGTAACAGCAGCAAGTGGAAAACTGGAGTAAACTTTTCTCCAGCTGATGCAGTAAACAATATTTTAGGAACCTTTGGTGCCAGTTTAGGGAAAAAACAAAAATTGTTGAAGCAGTTGCCATAGCATATCTAAAAATCCCTTTTTTGTTGATGATAGCAGGACAGTCCTCCAACTAATACAGCATTACCAAACTTAGACAGGCAAGGAAGAGGATAAATATCATCAGCAGAGGAAGTATCTTCATTCCTAGTGAGGATTAACAAAAAAACCAAACCCCCCCAAAAAAACCCCACCAAACCAACCCAACAAAAACCCAAACAAAACCAACAAAAAACCCAACCACAACCAAGCCACAAGTGCACTGCTACTTGTGGTTTGGCTAGTTTTCGATTTGTGGACTGCAATGATTTCAAACTACTGATAGAGAAGAGAAATCAAAGAATGTATTTTCACTCTTTACAATCAACATTACCTTAATACAATCTTCAGTAAGCTACAGTCTCCTTTTGAAGACTGAGACATCTGACTTGCAAAGTTCACCAGAATGTGTGGGATTGAGGAAGGGGAATTAACGCTGGTATATTCTTCCGTTTTCTTCTTTCTTCCCATGCAGAATTCTGAAGAGTTATTTCTCTCATCGATTACTAATGTAATACTCTACAGCTAGTTATTCATCTAACTTTCATTGTTCTGCATTTTGATTTATTAATAAATGTTATTCCAGGTTTAATGTATGGGATCTATTTCCACCTGTTTAACACAATCAGTGTTACTCAATATATTCACTACCATACTTTAATTGCTCCTTCATGCTATCTTGAATACAACAGTAAAAGATTCAAATGAATTTCAGCCCCTGGTTTCTCAAAAAATTGATACAAGGACAAAAAATTTCAACCTTCTTTTAAATGAATAACAGATGATAATTACTGAGATAGTCTTAGTGACCACAAATTCCCAGGAAAAAAACCTTCGTTTTGTCTATCACAAAACGTCTTTATAGTTTGAGGAGGTATAACACTTGCAGAATGAACAAGTAAGGGACTGGATTTCCACTCCATTTGTTTTTCAGTCTATGCAAACGTAAGGTAATAATGGACAATATTCTTCCTAAACCACTCCTGACTACACAGGAGAGCAAGTCTTTCAGCTTCATTCAGTTGCTTCCACTGTGTTAACACACATAGTGTTCTTCGAGCTACCCACAGTTGATATTATCAAAGCAGGCTAATGAGATTGAAATTTAAACAGGGGGCAGGCATACACCTTGAAAGTCACTTCCCGAAGAGAACAACGACCAAAGGTATCAACATGTTTTGAACTAAATAGAAAGCTCTTTGTTTAGCTGTTCCTCAAATTCTGTTTAGCTCAACATGTCAACACTTACTTTCATTACCACAAATAGATGCTAATCAAGCTATTGAGTTTATCCTTGGGAAAGAGATCCGAGTTTAAGTTTGTTTTATTTTTAAATTCTTGGGAAACATTCTGCGGAATGACAGGCTGAATGGAAAAAAAATATATATACACTTTATGAGGTCTTAGTATCTATACCACCTACACTAAAATAAAACCTTACTAGGAAATTTTTTTCATGAAAACTTTACTAGGCCAAATTGTAATCTTATTTACATTTATTTCACACTATAAAAGTGCTAAATACAAGAGCTTAGATGGCTAGAGGCTTATTTTGTATTTATGAGCTATCAGGATCGGCCTTAGCAACATAACAGAGTGGAACAACAGTAAGACATTAGAGATGTGTCAGCAATAGGTAACACTGTCAAGTGTTACTCAGTATGAAATCTCCCATCCTAGAAATGAGAACCTCTGGTGGTTGTTCCACAGGTGCTGGACAATACAGGTATGATGGAACAGACTCTAGACACTCATTACTTTGCTCAAATTTTCCAAACTAACTTCCTTGTAAATGCAAGATGCTATTGAGACATCAGTAAACTTTAATAGCTTAGCCAAAATTCAGTTTCTGAGCATTACAGAGGATAAACCTCCAGCAGTCTCCATGAGATAATAGGCTTAATCAGAAACACCATTCAGCTTCCAAGATTTAAAGCATTTGTCCTGACAGAGACTTAAACCAAGCCATTTACTTATGTAGTCAGTTGAAAAGTAATATTGTATTTCAAAGGAAATAAAATATGAATATAAAATGACCAAACCTCTTCTTGTCTCTAGACTTGCTATGATAGCAGCAACATCAAAATATGCCTGCCAGGTACTATACAAATATGAATCAACCATTTTGTACGAACAGCATCCCAATAAGATCAGTGATCAAATTACAGGAAAGTTATCGGGGAAAACACTTGGTTAAATTGAAGCAACCACCACACAATGATGGTGTCTACATGTAGTGTGCAGGTACTCAGTTAGAGCAGGTGACCTTGCCTCCCCAAACCCAAGTACTGGAGTTCAAAGGCAAGAAAATGGGTAGTGAAACAGGATGGACTCAGTCCAGCCACACGGCAAGCATACCAGGGGTATGGTATGGATATCCCTGCTTACAGAAATTACATGCAGTAAGTATTTCCAAGAATGGAAATTAGCTTGTCCGAATTTGGACCTAGCAGACTACTGGTTTTAACTTTTATCTTTCTATAGTTAATGTGTTTTTTTTTAAAAAATACATCAAAATACTATAAGGGCTTTAATGTATATTATTCAGAATGAAATACCAAGCAGCAGGAGAATCTCTGTCAGCAACTGTACAACAAACCAGAAAAATACTGGTCCAAGAAAACAAGCAAGCAATGAAGAGTTTCATTCTCCAATTCTCATGGGATTGTTATGAACAGCTAGTTAGGATGACATTGTTCTAATGGCTTACACTATAGCAAGATAATACATCATTATACACAACTTATTCTATAAGCCAGGTATAATGTTCAGTTTAAAACTACGTTTATTTAATATACAGCTAAGAGATTTTTAAACTATACGTATATTAGTCTAGACAACCAAGAAAACAAACCAAATTCCCAAAAGGATCTAAAGAAAGGGCAAAAAAATCAGCTGCCATTATCCTGAATACATTCTTTTGTCCAGAGAAGACTATTTGAAGATCCTTTGGCAAAAATGATTCTATTACTGAAAAGTAACAGCCTAACAACATATTCTGTTAGACTTCTTCATTCTCTTATCCCCAAATATATCACCACCTTTAAAAAAAAAAAAAAAGGTGCTAAAGGAAGCAGCTGAAAATTGGGGTTTTAACCTTAAGTGGTGGTTATGGTAATATTAGATTCACATTTTTCTAAATCTTTCCTCTAGGAAATAACTAAAAGAGGAGTAAATCCCAGTACTACCTATGAGACAGAATCACTTTGGGGGTGTGGAAAAGTGGTTAAGAAAATTCAGTAGGTCTCTTTCCAGTGACCATGGATGACCATGGAGACCCATAACTAATGTGCAATTCTTTGAACACAAGAGCTAACTTCCAAATTGCACTTTAAAATTGCACAGGTTGCAGTTCTAGTGTGAATGCATAATCATGGCTAAAAAAATAAAAATCCTATGCTTATGCTAAAAATTAATAAAATATAAGGAAAATAGGACGAGCAAAGTATTTTGAAGTATAGCATAATGACTTTAAGGTTAAAAGTTTTCAAAGACTTCATTATTAAAAGTATATATAATGTATACCCTATAAGTACATATAATGCATCCCTATGTACAATTTAGTCTGATGACAATCACTCATGATCTTTTTAGTTCTACTATTTTTGCAAAAGCTGTTTAACTGCTTATAATTAGAAAAATAATTCTTTTTGAAAACAAGTTTACTAACTGTCACTAATGGGGTAATACAGGATAAAGAGAAGCTTGAAAGAGTCAGAAGAACAGTTCCACAGTTTTTCCAGAGGCTGATATGTCATGAAGTAAATAATCTGTTGGCCAATTTCCTGTATCTTTCACGGGAAAGAGATCTCCATGAGAATCTAGTTGGAAAAGAGCTTTGGTCTAACCACAATTCTGATCGTAAAAATGTAAGAATTGGTGTTGCAATCTGATTAAACATTTCAGTCAGTGACATTAAGTGTGTGTCCTGGTTTCAGCTGGGATAGAGTTAATTTCCTTCCTAGTAGCTGGTACAGTGCTGTGGTTTGGATTTAGGATGAGAACAATGTTGATAACGCACCAATATTTTAGTCATTGCTTGGTAGTGCTTACACTAGCCACGAACTTTTCAGTTTCCCATGCTCTACCGACGAGTGTGTGTCCTGGTTTCAGCTGGGATAGAGTTAATTTCCTTCCTAGTAGCTGGTACAGTGCTGTGGTTTGGATTTAGGATGAGAACAATGTTGATAACGCACCAATATTTTAGTCATTGCTTGGTAGTGCTTACACTAGCCACGAACTTTTCAGTTTCCCATGCTCTACCGACGGAGAAGGCTGCAGGTGCACAAGAAGCTGGGAGGGGGCACAGCCAAACTGGCCAAAGAAACATTCCATACCATGTGACGTCATGCTCAGTACATAAACTGGGGGAAAGCTGGTCGGGGGGCCACTGCTCGGGGGCTGGCTGGGCATCGGTTGGCGGGTGGTGAGCAACTGCACTGTGCATCACTTGCTTTGTGTATTATCATCATCATTATTATTACTACATTATTATTATTATTATTGCTATTATTATTTTATTTCAATTATTAAACTGTTTTTATCTCAACCCATGAGTTTTTCTCACTTGTGCTCTTCCAATTCTCTCCCCCATCCCATCGGGGCGGGGGGATGGGGGAGGAGTGAGCAAGCGGCTGCGTGGTGCTCAGTTGCTGACTGAGGTTAAACCACAACACTCCTTTTTGGCACCCAACGTGGGGCTCGAAGGGTTTGAGATAAT
>NW_008824196.1:1871168-1896039 GCF_000699105.1 Pygoscelis adeliae
GGTGAGCAACTGCACTGTGCATCACTTGCTTTGTGTATTATCATCATCATCATTATTATTACTACATTATTATTATTATTATTGCTATTATCATTTTATTTCAATTATTAAACTGTTTTTATCTCAACCCATGAGTTTTTCTCACTTGTGCTCTTCCAATTGTCTCCCCCATCCCACCGAGGGGGGGGAAGGAGGGAGGGAGGGGCTGTGTGGTACTCAGTTGCCGACTGAGGTTAAACCACAACAGTGTGGCACTGAACTTTTTCACCACTGAATTTTATTCTGCTTTTAGCTAATACACAGTAACATAGTTTTGCTTTCAAAAATCAAGGAGATTTTATCACAGATTAGCTAAATCTGTGCGAATTCAATGTAGAAATCACAAGGCACATATATTGCTTCCTTTAATTCAAAGAGTAAAAAGCCTGATCTGTCCTTCAACACACAGACATCCTACCACGCATCTGAGGAAGAATAAGTGCTTCTCTCCTCCTCCTCCTGAAACTTTGCTCTGTAGCATGCAGTTATGCTTGACTCTCCAGCAGCAAAGAGGATGGTGAGCCCGAGCCAGCAGCTGGGACCGGGACTGACGGTTTGCCTGAGAGAACCCCTATCTTAACACAGCACCTGAGTAACAGAGTCAGGCTGCACCAACGGGGACAGCAGAAGTACCTTTAGTTTTCTGTTGTGCTGCATGCCAGGAAGTAGCAGATGGAAAGAGGAGCAAGAGCCCAAACAACAACTGTGAATAGCTTTGTGGTACTTGTGGGCAGCGCCAAGGGGCACAGGGTACATGGTGCTCCCCACCTTAACCACGGTGAAGCCCCGTGTGCCCACACCATTTCCCCTGGTGAAAGAAGTCTTACTGAACAGCTTTTACAAGAACAAAACAGCTAGCTTTTTTTTTGTTCTAGCTACTAATACAAGCTACTGGTTCACTGAAGTGAAAAACTTGTAAAAACCCACCCCATTTCTAATAGACAAGATGCAACCATTTGAAGAACTGTATTTTGATTTGGCTATCTTCCCCCATCCCCTGCTCCCCAAGTACTACAGTGTTTGTTCAGTGGTAGAACGTTGAACTCTGAATCATGAGAATTTTTACCTAACCCTGATGTACTGAATAAAAGCAGTAGATGTTTTGCCATCTGTGCAGCAAAGCATAGCTACTTAAGTGTTTTCATCAACTGTGATTTAAATATATTTAGCAGAAATAACTATTCTATTTTAGTAAGATAATACTTGCAAAAAACACTTTCCTCCTATTTGTAAGCAAACGACTGACACGATTCCTATGCAATAGCATGTCTCAATAATTACATCCACCCCATGTAATAAAAAAATTAAACTGAATGAAAGAGATAAGTGTCTGTACCTATGCACCCACTAAAACTTTGCTTTGTTTTAAATAAGCTTCTGGAATTGAACGCAAACCTCCACAGATTCATTAACAACTTTTATTTTTAAATCACTTTTTCATTTAAGCAGCTTAAATATTCTAAAAGCAGCCTCTGGCTCTGTACATAAATTAAAGAATGCAGCAATAGCCTTTAAAAGATAAGATGGGAGGCAGTACAATCAACTACATTATTATTTTTTTGTGGCAGATTGCATTCTAAAGGGAAAAAAATAATTTCACATATGGGAAAATGAAAAGGTAAGTTTAACATGCTTCTATTCTTTGTAGGAAAGACATCAGTGATAAAAATGACAGGTTAATATATTTTCTAGTACGTTTATTCATGTGCTTATTTTGCAAGCCATAAAGCCAACTGTCAGCTTTTTGATACAGTTCAGTAGACAGTGACTTTTGCTAACAGTTAGTGGATTCCAGATGCTCAAGAAAAAAAAAGAATAAAACAAAACAGATGCCCATTGACTCTTCAAATACGTGCCCTTTACTGTACAATAATTAGACAAAGAATAGAAATATGACTTTTAAAGACAAAATAACCAGGTAATAGTTTAAATAGTTTTCGAAAGGAGAATCAGGCTTTTCAATTTTTTGAAAGTGAGATCCACTAAGGTAGCAAAATACAGGTTTAAATATTACAGATAGGTTCCAAATTCATGCTAAAACATGTTTTCTTATATATTTGTTTATATACCTATACATGAATGTAAGGCACAGGTATGTATTTATACATGTAAATACATACATACATACACAGCCTATGTAAATTTGCTTTATTGACGAAGGATATTGAAGTATTTTGACTGATTTCAGCAAGTATTTAAAAAAAGCAATTATACTGAAATAAAAATGTTTTGTAAGAAATGATGCTATTGGAAAAAACACTAGTAACTGTGGCAACTATAACTAACTTCAGTATTTTATAAATGTTACATGTCTCTATTGTGGAAAGTGTAGACTAAACAATTGGTTAAAAAAATTGTACCAGTAAGTTAAAACCTTATCTTTTTAAATGTTATTACAAAATTAATCTTCTGCAGAATATGATACAGATTATTGTTTTGAGACACTAAAATACAGAAATAGTCCCTCTGATTTTGGAGTCAGGATTGTAGCCAAAAAAGTGTTTCATACTTGAACTTCGTAAGCTGGAAGTGGAATGACAGTAAAACCACTTTCTCAGTCTCAGACGTTTTCTGTGGATTTCTAATATTCTTTTGTCATAGTGTTAGAACTAGGATGACAAATACGTCATTGATGAGTGAGCGGCAGGAATCCTAAACTACTAGATCAGAAACAGATAAACAACACTTCTTTTTATCACTGACTTACAGAGAGCAAGGCCTCCATGAAATGGAGATTCAAGTTCATGAAAAAACATTTATAGTTTTATAAATTAATCGTTATGATATCATCCAGAAAACAAAACATGCTGAAGAGGTGATGTTAAATCACTACTTGTAGAAAACTGATTATCCTTTACACACATGCAGAATAAAGCAAGCTACCTAAGTCCACTGGAAGAGTTTTGATTTCTATCAGATTGCCAGTGGCTTATTTCAGTATTTTATGTTTATTTCATTTTATTAATGCAAATCTTTAGCCACTTGGCTACTGTAATACTTGAAGTCTTTTTAGACTTCAACATAGGAATGACACATAATCAATACTACAGTAGATTTTCTGGACATTTTAATTATTCTTATGTGTCCATAGAATTACTTGAATGAGGAATAAGGACGAATAAAAACTTGGTTTATTATTAATGTAAAAGTTGCAAGACTAAGTCCTATAAGATCACTTGAGCTATTACTGGCATATGCCTACACACCTGTAGGAGACAGGGCAGGGCCATGTCGTCATAATTGCTCAGTTCCCAAAAGGGCCACATTTAAGCTAATAAATTCTGCATCTTGCCAGAGCTCATTAGCTAAGGCTCAACAGCACAACATTTCATAATGAAACCATAACATCAGCATAGCTACTCCTGAATGAAGTCATAAGTTTTAATGTTTAAATATTTGTTATTTGCACTACTGCGTGTCATACGCAGTCCCTAAGAGGTCTGCATGAATACAAATCCTTTTCAGAAAACGGAAAAAAATAATTTCCAAGTATTTTTCTGTCATTTTTTTTTTCAGTGCATGCAACATCAAAGCATTTTGGTTATGCATGACCATTGAACAACTTTTGGGGAAAATAATTAAATCCCTAAACGCTTCTCTGAAAGAAACATTCAAACTTTATCCCAGTAAAGATCAGAATGTTCTGGATGTGTCCAAATCTGAGGCGAAACTCCTGTGACTCCAATGAAGGAAAACAAGGATTTGTATATTTAACACCTCACCCTTCACGCAGCAAATTGAATGTCTTCCAAGTGATAGCTACTAGATAGTCTATTGGGTAGGAGTCATAATGAATGCACAATATGCTTATTCAATACTCTTTTATATTATAATACTCATGTTAAAGTCTATGGTCTTTTAGCTTTTGCTGTGTTCAAAATGAATAAAATAATATTATGCATTTGTTTCACAGAAATATTTAGTCTTTTTCTTTAGAGGATATTATATCTTGAAAGTATCACTTTTTAAAGGAGTGGTAAAACTGTAAGTGAAATTTATTAGAAATTGAAAGTCAATTTTGTGGTTAATGGAAAGAATTTCATTTCTTCCCGTTTCATTGAAAATATTGATGTGGCTAGTATAATTATTACTGCAAATTTGCAGCAAAAATATGCATCTATTTTCATTCTACATTCATACAGGAATTCTGAAGGCTCGTGACTGCTGTTTTAAATGAAAACTGCTCTCTCTGACTATAGGAGTGGGTCTTCATTGCAAGATTCACAATACAAAACTTCCCCCCCTCCTTTTTTAAACAGTTCAAACATTAACCATTAACATGATACTTCAAAGACCATTCTGTAGTATTTCAGTCAAAAGAGTTTAGACTGTGTTTAGAATACGCATGCGTGATTGTCCCCATTGTATGACCCTTTCTTCAAGTATGTTTCTACTATCCTTCTTTTCAAGGCACAAGTCAAGTTCTCATCATGTGGTGAAAGGTAAAGGTCCTACTATCTTCATTTTCTACTGGTTGTAAAAACAAGAAGTTGCCAATAACCACAACAAACATATACAAGAAAATCTGTAACAGAGTAAGTGTACAATTTGGTGAATCTCAGTGTGATCTTCAAGCACTTCAGACTACATTGTAGTTAACCAGAACTAAGTTTGCTTTCAAGACAGTGGAGATTAAGACAGCAGAAGGCATGAAAGTTAAAAATATGACAAATAAAGTGTCATTTGTTTACAATTTATCAAAGCTGTATGCTCTCGCAGGCTCTGTTCAAGCAATAGTTACATGAGCAAAATGATTAAAAGAGAGTCTGATGGGCTAAATGTTCTGCTTTTCAGGAAACTGCATGAAGGAGAGAAGGCCCAGGAGAAAAGTGTGATGCAACAGCTATGTGCCATTACAGAGACATGCTGAGTACCAGCCCCTATCAAAACCAGAGATGCTGGGGAATATCATGCTTGCCTATGAACTAGTTCACAGCCTAGAATAGACATCTCACTTAGACGTACTTTCAGTCCTATTCCATGCCTACACAAAAGTCCCTGCCACTGACCTTATACCTAAAAGAACATTTGCTAGCCTTGCACTACTGAAATTCCTGCGTTTAGCCCTGTTTCCTAAGTTTTTAATAGCAGAAATAAGCTCAATTATTGTGATCTAGAAGTGGAAATTACCTTCATGATCTTTGTTCTTATACTTAGATACTGTGATACCGAGTACGTCCTTGCAGTATCAGAGGATAATGCAAAAACAAGCTTTCTCCAACATTTTGCATGTCCTAAGCATTTATGTTAATGTAATTCCATACCTTGCCGTGTATGCTCCCAAACTGCACAGACCTCTCTCCCTTTCTTCATAAACATGCACTCTTTCTCTTTTTTTCCTCCCCCATACCCACACATAGCCAGCGTGTCAAGAGAGATCTCTGGCAGTCTATTTTAAAAGGAAGAGTGTTAAATTGGTTGAAAGACAAAAAGTAAAATTTTGATAAAGTAAAACTCTCCTTCATGTGACTTTTTAAAGATTATTTAGTTGATGAAAAGAAGTAGCATTTCTTCTGAGGTATAGACAGCCTCCACTCCCATTCCCACCCACATCCACTCAGTATCCAGCATTTTATGCTGCATTAGCCCTAAGAAACACGTTCTAACAGATGTTTTGCTTTTGTATTAAATGTATGCATTCTTTGGAGTTATTCCCTAGAGTCTGTCTACTGTAATTTTCATCACATGTTTAGTTTTTGTTTTACAAATATTAAAAGGTACTGAAAGAGATTCCCAAACCATGAGACTGAAGGAACTGCCAAACTGCCAGGTTTTACTTTTTCACAAGTCCAGCAAATAAAGAGAGAACACAACACTCATTTTTAATAATGCCATTCTTTCAAATGTGTATCAACAACAGGGAGCTGTCAATGTAAGTTTCAAATTAAGTGTGACACTTTCAGTATGTAAATGCCAGAAGATGGGAGGGAGGGGGGAACAAAAACCAGAAACATTCAACTACTCAGTTTGTTCTTCAGCTAATTGAAACTTTCTTAAAAATTGTATTTTATCAATTTTAATGAAATCAGAAGATTGCCTTAATATTAATGCACTCATTCTTTTATCAAAAGCATCTTGTTCAATGTAAAAAATAATTATCTCTACTTTAAATAAGTCAATCATCACAAATAGAATAAAATAAATATAACACTTTCATCTTTAGTGAAAACATATACAAAATGAAATACCACACACATCCCTGAAACCTAGCCTGTTAATCTGTTAATTCTTTCCCTTTGACCATTTTTAAGAAAATCCAGTTTGGGGGGAATTTCTCTCGTACCCACGAGAGGGTAAGCCTTCATTCAACATTTCCAGTTAAACTACCAAGGACTATAGAAGAGTTAGTAAAATTGGGTGGCAATGCTATCAAGTCTATAATATTCTAGGTGACTTCAAATAATCACATTCCAATTTTATTTATTTTTAAAATAATGCATCCTTGTAATACTTTACTGTTCCTGTTTATATTACATTACTGTTTCTGTTTATAAAGAGTTTAACCCACTGATGTTTTAAACATGATGCCTATTCAGAACAGCAAAAGACAAATACAAATATAGTGGTATAGCAGTAGAAATCCATGCTATAATGGTAAAATATTAATATTTCATTATATTTTATAATCATCAATTAACTCTGTGCCAGTTTAATAACTGTTTATGAATGGAACATTAGGGCGAACTCTAACCTGCATTTTTAAGGATAAAATTGGTTTTGCTCCCAAAGTTTGGGAATACAAGCAATATATGCATCTGTATTTTTCTAAATGACTGTTTCCAGAACAACAAACCTGCAGTGGATTACTCTAGAAATATTTCGCAGTGTCATGATTTAACATGTTTTAGCAAAAGATGTTGAAAATAACGATTTTAAGGCTTTGATTCCCTCTTATGCTATTAGCTACAGTAGTGGATGCCCTCATATGTGACTGCACCGGACAAACACTGATGCCAAAAGCATCTGTAGTGTAAGATACCACCATGATTTTTTCCTGAGTTATCCGCTCTACCCTTTTAATCCTGTGCAATAGAGTTCGCAGGAACAAAGTTGTGCCCACAACGCTGATGCTTACGTTAACAGTCTCACTTAATTGAACAAATCACTTGAATTAACCATTTTTAATTATTAAGTCATAAACATCTTCTGTCACACTGAGATAAGCAAAGGAATGAGATGGACAGCTGAAGTCACTTTTGTCGCAATGGCCACAGATCCAGCTCTCGCAGCATGTTCAGAGCTCTGCGAGACCTGCTAGATGAGAAAATGAACTGCTGATAAAGAGGCCGTATGACATGGGATGTGGGCATTACGCAAACTCCGAGTGCCTAGTAGTCAAATTCATCTCCACACGTATAGTTGGTTTAACGCTGTGGTTTTCTTCATCATAGGGCCATTATGCTAGGCCTCTCCCAGAAAATGCCAGACTGATTACACACCTTAGAAAGATTACAGTAAATCACAGACAATTCTGGAGAAAGGAAGAATAGCATTGCTGTACAACAAACACTTCAACCAGTGAGGTGAGAACAGATTTCTGTAAATAATGCGACAAAGATGTTCAGATGTTAACTAATCACAGTGAACTTTTTTTAAATCAGTTGTGTGAAGGGAAGCCACCTCAGGTGGGCTGGAAAATAAACTGTAAGTGCTTATTCAACACAGTAAGAAACTGTCAATGAGAAAGGGATAAAAGCACTTAAATTCTAGATAAGGCAGGCTACACGACTTGCTTCACAGAGATATTCCCCTGTAAGATTCTTGGAAACAAAGATGTCAATATAGATAGAGTTTGAGTAGAGGTCCATACATACACTTAAAGTACAAATTTGCTTTTGACTGACTGGAAACTTCGCAGGGAAAGCTCAAGTGTGCCCCATCCAGCACATGAGATGACAGAGCAGGAAAGAAGGCTCCCCACAAGCACAGGGCTCAGCAGCTCCTCAGGGTGGGACAAGATGACAAATCTCAGTGTAATGCTCACAGCTTGATGAGTCTGCTTACTGCAGGTGACTTTAAGGTCTAATAAATACCCCATGACTTGCTTCTCAGGTGACAGCCATGTGGTGGCCCAAGAGGGGCAGACACAGTATGAGGTGTACCCCCATGCCACAGCTGGGAGTGCACCTGGGTGCACCTATCCCTGGTGCACATTTGGAGCACCCCCTGTCCCCATGGCCATGCCTGGCAGTCCTGGGGCCACGGCCCCAGTCACTGTCTTGGCTCTGTTTGCCCACCTCTGGACATGGTGGGACAGGGCTACTGGGGGAGGTCCCTGCCCCAACCTGCCCCATGCCAGTCTGCTCTGAGCCCCAACATAGCCAGGGGCTCCCCACTCACTACGTGGTTTGCCGTGCCCCTGCAGGTGCTGTGTGGCTCACAATCTGTGATAAATTACCAGAAGCAGACTTTGGTGGGTTCTGCAACCACTGGTTCCTCCACACCCAGAGTGAGGGAGGCTGCATGCTGCAGTTCCTCCCTCCCAGCATGGGTCCACACATATACCGAAGGGTCAGGGATGCACATGGTGCTAACATGCCTGGCCACACAGGTCAATGCAATTGGAGAAATGTGACTTTATTTGAACTCACATAAACACAAGCAGTACTCGCATAAACACCAACAGCACAGCCAGCCTGATCCCATTCGGGGATCAGGACAGGAGGCCACTGGCAGTCACACACGTAGATCCCTGACAGCTGGCCCTGGACTCCTGGTCTTTGCAGTAGCTGGTCCCCCCCCATCACCTATCCCTACAGTTACTACCCCCAGACCTATGGCCTCCTGTGACCCATGGCCCTTCCTCCAGTAGCTGGACCCCGACCTCTCATCCTACTTGCTGCATAGTCCTGCTTCAAGGTCACTGGTGGTCACACACGTGTGTGCGCACACACACACGGAAGCACACTCACACAGAAAATAATCAGAGGCAAAGTTTAAAACCAAGACAGGACAGACTGCAGTGATAAGGTGCAAGGTCCAACTAGACCAGCATACCAACCATCAGCTTGCCTAAATATGACCTGCCTTTTTATACCCCCTTCTCTCCATTTTCACATGCTTCTTCTTCCCCATCCTTGGCTCCACCCTTGCCTCATCCCAGATCAACCATTTGCACCTAATTATGTTTTTCTCACTAATCCCAGATTTGCTACAATATTCCTAAATTCAGGATTTCTGGTATTGTTACCCAGGTCACCTCAGCCTTACATGGTATCAATGATACAACTACCAAGGCACCACTTGCCCTGCAAGGTCTCACTTCCCAGAAGGTTTCCAATACTGCCCCCAGTTATTGGTGAGGTTTGGCCACCTTTCTCACAACTCCTAACAACCTGTGAAACCCAGCCACTCCTCATGGTGCTATCTATAAGTCCTGTCATCTTCTCACCCTGTTGTTCCATAGGTCCAGTGATTTCTCACGTCATGTCTTGTAGTTTCTGACTGTTTGTTCAGTAAGCTAAACCTCAGGCCAGAACCTAATCATCTGTATGCGTACCTTAACACTGTATTCTCGTGTCTCATCATTTACAGAAAGCCTCTGAAAAATCAGAGAAAGTGCCCAAGAGCTAATAAAGTGCCTTTACTTTGTCCCATGAAATTTCACTCCTGTTTGCTTGAAATAGATGCCGTTAAGAATTATCATTTCCCTTCTGTTGCTGATGGTGGCAACACCATCTGGCATCACACCAAAAGTTTGCCTGAATCTAATTTCTAATAATGGCATTCAAAATTCTGTGCAAGACACTAAAAAACCCCCAAACAAACCCATTCCCACCCCCCCAAACACCACAAAAATAGTTGCCTTAAAAATTGGGAGTTTCTAACTTAAAACATCTATTTTCTACTCTTCTTCCTCAATTCTGAACTATCAAAACTGAGCATTTACTACTGTTTAGACATTCATGGGAGAGAAGAACCTCAAAAAAAAAAAAAAAAAGAAAAAGCTGAAATTCTTATTCATCCATCCAAATAGGTTCTCACAGCTGAATTTATTCTCTGAATAAATTTATTCACATGAGGATGTTTTAAAAAAAGAACATAAAAAAGCATGGAAAGATGCAGCAGCAGAGAAGAATGTTATCCTAAGAACAAGGGGAAATATAGTCCAAACACACTGCCTTCATCCTTTTTCTAGGCACATCAAGTCTCAGTGGTCCTACTCCCCTCAAGAGTACTAGATGGGAATGAAATTTAGCAGCCTAAACTAGCTCTCCTCACACTTGCTGCTGCTATTAATGTTAATTTTCTCATTCAGGCTGTATCATAATGCCATGATGAAAGATTCAGACTGCCAAAGAATAACTAGCGGCAGTGAGACGCTGCCTGGGGAAAAGACACAGTTGCACATCATATAGTGTAATTTTTTCCATTGGGACTGTTTGAGGATCTGGAGAGAAGACAAGGGGATGGGAAGGAGAAGAAGGAAAGTAGCACAAATTATCCCTCGTTCATGTCCACTTATTTTTGGTTTCAGAAAAATAGGTAGCCCAAGTGCAAGATTTTAATCTTATAGATTTCACTGAAAATACGATTAATTCAAATATCATAACACTGAATATACTGTGCAAGCTAATAGCTACATTATTAAACCATAAACATACAGTTACTTGTAGTGAGTTCTTTAACATGCTGTGTTTTCATTTCTAATGCCCCGTTCTTATTTGGACCTGAGAAATTTGAAGGGAATAAAGGCTTGGTTGTTTAGTAAATATTTAAACTTTTAGAATAAAATAGAACAGAATAGTTCAGTTAAAAGGGACCTACAACGATCATCTAGTCCAACTGCAAGTTTTAAAAACTTAAAGAACAGTGACTATTACTTATAAAAGGCTTATTTAGAAATTTGTAATTTCACTACTATCTTTCAGCATTTATATTTAGAGCCTCAGCACCAATCAGGTCTATCACTAAACACTTTTTTTAGTTTCATTGTCATATGTTGTACTGATACTCATACTTTTAACTTTCTTATAGCCACATATAATGCCTGTTCTGCTTCTTTACTTAATTTTCCTGAAGTCACTGTAGTACACGAGGAAGTGTTATCCAAAACAGTATGTGCCTGCCATTCAGCACCCATTACTTTAACTGATTAAACAACAACAAAAAAACCCCAAAACTAAAAAGATGAGACAACTGATCGGTATTGATACTGAGTCAGTCTTTTACATCTCCATTGATACTACCGATGGCATTGCCAATTAATAGTAACAGTAATATTGTACAAAACCCAGTACTACTATTAAGAAATGCCTCCAGCAGTTAAGCATAAAGGTAAGGAGAAAGAACAGACATTTTGTTGAAGCTGCACAGCATGTCACTGAAATAACAAGAGCTAGACTATAAACCATCAATTCCTCACTCACAGTATACTAGCTTGCTTCCTGCAAACTGCTAGTAACACCTGGGCTGCTAAATGCCTAACTGCTTACACCTGCCATTTCAAAACAGCCTGAAAGCATTAGCACACACTGCACATGTTACCACACCACCATCCAATAATTCATTCTACTCTGCTATTTGGGGCTGGAATTTAATCCGGAGGTGAATGATTTTTATCTACTTACCAGCACCTTTGAACATTCCTAGTTTTGTTTGGTATTGGACACAAAGAGTTTTTTGTTTGTTTTGTTTAAAAGTGTGTGAATACCTGTTTCCTGTCTATTATTAGGGATCAGATGAAAGCAATGAAGGAGAGAGAGGAAGGGAAAAATCCTCCTTCACACCCAGTGCAACTGCTGACTGCATGCGTTTATAAACACCACAAAGGATGCACTTCAGGATGTCTTGCCCAAGACCTGGCATACAGTATATTGTTACTGGTCTTATCTTAACTTCAATGTTTCTGTTACTTATTTTGCTTCAGAATGGAAAGTTTGCACCTACTGTGGATTGTGGATTTTTATAGTACCATTTTCAAGATCAGATTGGATCAACACCTGAGCAACCTGATCTGACCTCATAGCTGACCCTGCTTTGAAGAAGAGGTTGGACTACATGCCTCTGAGGCCTTCTCCAACCTGTATTTTCCATTATTCTAATATCAATTTACATTTGAAGAACAAAAAACAATAGGATGGCTCATACCAAAAAAATGAATTCTGTACATAGATATTTGCATGTTAGTTAGCATTTAGATAACTCAGCTGCATACAGACATAGCTGATTCTATGACGACTATGGCAGTAGGCCAAATTCATTGTAACATTTACACAGTCTTGGAGTTGAGTATTTACACATTTTAGTGCACATAAACACTCAAGAGTGAGCAACCATGGAAGGGCCTTCCACATATGACATTATAATCATCGGACACAGCTCAAGAACAGAACAACTAAGTAAGGAAAGTTAATATACAACTGTATTAAATAAGCAAAAAAAAAAAAAGGAAGCAAAAATATTGCCTCCCAATTAAAGGAGTTATGTGCAAAATGGATTTTAAAAAAATCAGATACAGTTGTATATTCTCTACTGAAGTTGGGTTTCTTGCTCTACTGTTACATCTAACATTGTCTAACCTCTGCTGAATGTAACTGTCCTCATCCTCACTACTTTCAGCTAAACTGGTCTGAGCTTTTTTTATTTGAGAGATTAACCAGGCTAAATCTTACTTAAGCAATGAGCTAATTCATAAAACAGAGAATGGATCACACAAAAGTCTATTCCTCTCCAAATAATCCATCTCAAAGCACATTAAATCACCATTCTTAAAATTTCCACAAGTAAAATAAAACCAAACTAACAGATTAAGGTTCACTTTGGAAATCCAGACAACATGAAGCTAGAACAGTCTATATGGGTAGTTTCAGTTTCTTAAAACAGGATAAAGCCTTGTTGCCATGGAATAAGAAATGTTAATAGATAGATAATTAAATGGTGTCTGGCAATATTCTTATATTTTTCCACACTAAGATTTTTAATATGTACCTGGCTTCAAAAGCATTACAGTCTATATCTTTAAGCATTTAAAGATGGGCTGAACATAAAATTGAGATTCAGTTTTAAACACATCTTTGAACACAGTGAAGTAACAGCATCTCTCATGAGATATACTAGTGAATTAATGGGCTCACAATCTTTTTTGGTAACAGTTACAGAATCAGCACAAGGTGGGAACTCATGATCTTTCTGGGCAACTCATTTAGACAATCTTATTTGGTCAACATCTTAAGCTACCATCATCATAGAAGCAGCAGCTAGCTCTTACTCTAAGCCTCTAAATGAGATGATCGGCAGTAAAATAGGCACCGGAACACCAAATGTTAGGTGGCTGGCTCCCACAAAATAAGGATTCACATGACATTTGCGAAAAATGTCAACTTCTGTACCAGATTAAGAAAAATATTCTCCTCATGGAAGATTTCCCTGAAGGAGGCGACATGCTCTTTAGCTTTACATTTGCAGGTAAGAGTTGGCAGGTAATAGTGCAAAAGTCTACATTTGATTTGTGTTTTTAATGTTTAATTCTGCTAACAAAGAATAGAAATCATTTATTCTCTCAAGTAAGAAGGGTCAGACTTTGGAGCACAATTGTGCATCAGATTCTGTGACTAAGCAATACAAGGATCCTTGATTATAATTGTTCTCTTTTGTTTCATGGACTGCAATTGTGGCAAATGAATCAGAAACTTCATGCTTAAAAAAAAAAATCCCCTAATTTTTAAATACTGAACTACATTTGGAGGGGGAGAGTGGGAAGAGCATCATCTTTTCTAGTGAGGAAAAAGTGTTAATTAAAGTGGTGAATTTTTCATATAGAACATAATAAGTAATTTAAAATTTCCGAAGCTTCTGATTTATTTCAGAATTATTCTTTAACAAAAACTTTGCCCATTTTGCCAGCCGGCTGCAATCTCTTAGTAACTAGGTTTTTCCAAGACAGTTTAATCCGTTGTTTCTCTGTTCTATCATAAATACTACTTACATATTCCAGTACTCAAATTACAGTCACACACATGCACACTTTCTCTTTGAGCTCTTCCCCTATTTCCTCAACTCTTCCCCGATTGTTTTTTTATTGCTTTAATAAGGTAGCCGATACTCTGCTCCCAAGCCTTACACAACCAAACTAAGAAACTTGCAGGAGGTTAGTTTTTATCTGGCCTTGTTAATACTAATCCGAAATATCTAGTCTTTTAGACATTTATAGATGCCAAAATGCCTCTGTAAGGGTGAAACCCTGAGCAACTAATGATTTTGGTTGCTCTTTAGAAGACCATAATCTACAAGGCATAAGAGCATTCAGAATAATATGTGTACAACCTTATTGCAGTCCCTGATTGGTAGAATAAAGGAAGAAAATTACTTTTTCTATGAAATAATGTAGCCATTTGAAATATCCTAAATCTACAACTGTATTGCAATAGATGTGAAGCCACGCATACCTGTCTTACAGTGAAAGAGTTTATGTGCCTTTATTTATGCTATGCAGCTGTTTGGTTTTGGTTTTTTTACGTGGCCTGGGTGTGTTTTTTTTTTCTCCTCTCGTTTTTCATTTTCAGTCCCTGTTAAACATGGTGAACCTGTCCCTTCCTCAGTTTTTTACAACTCTCTAACTTTGGTTTGTGAATCTCCTGAGCAAGGCAGTAACACAGTGAATTGAAAAAGCATATTATACCCTTCAGCCGACCATATAAAATATATGACTGAGCTGAAATGAATTGTTCTAAGAAGAATTTATATTCATTTCTACTTTCTTCATCTCAAAACCAAGTAGTCATTTTTAAGTATGTTCATAACATATCAGTATACACTTTCTCCCTGAATCAATTCCTGCATTATTGTATTTTAACTTTTTGTGACCTATTATATATTATAGCAGTGAAAGTTGGCAGGCTCTTATCTTTATAAAAGGTGTCCTCCCCTTACATTGGTGTACCTGAATGACATGTCAGCATTTTACCTTAGTGTAAAGTCGACCTTTGAGAAATACAAAACCCAAAGAGTCTACACAACAGATCCTATAGCACATAAACATATATACATACTTTAAAGGCACTGCTGTGTGAAGATTGTGAAATTCCTCCCTCCAGCCTCAACAAAAACTGCCTACAGATTATCAATGTTTCTTAAAGGTTAAGGAAAAAAAAAAAAGTCCACACATCAAACATCAAGAGGAAAGATTGTCAGAGTTCCACCAGAAAGTACAGCAAAATCCACCCAAAGGAAATTGAAGGGTTAGACATTTTCACTCATCAGGCAGCATCATCAGTTTAAGCCATAACCACATCTCCATCATTTGCTAATGTGCCCCTGTCTCAGATACCCGTTTCACTGGCCCTGTTATCAGGATGACTTCGTGAACACTTATCAGCCATCTTAGGGTGAGCTCTGGCTGCTTAGCTCAAACCACCTAGAGGGGCAGTTTGAATTGTGAACTTTACACCGAAGCGGTTGAGGCATGCTCCCCAATTCTAATTGAACATCACTTGTGTGTGCACACCAATGCCTTTAATTGACACAGATGTTTCTTAAGTAAATGTGTTACTGAGCTCTTTAACTATTTAAAGAAAACAACTCATTTAAATTTTATATACTACTCTCTTGACCAGTCTTCAAATGCACCACTGCAACAACTCAATTTACTGATTGTGTTAATTTGTGGAACATATACTTAAATTAATTAGTAATGATCAATTAGGATGGAAAACAAATACACTTAAGTGCTCTTTTCAGAAGAAAAAGCAACAAAAAAACTCTTTAAACATCCCCAATGCTGTATTTGGGCAAAGAGGCAGAAAACATACCAAAAAAGGGATTTCATTCCTATGCAAGTCAGATTTGCATTCAATCTGCATTTTTCAAGGTTAAAAAAAAATGAAGGAAAAAATTAAAAAAAGAGCTGCTGGCATAACACCAATACACGTTGGTCTTAATTAAAGCTCTATATTAAGTAATTCAATATTCTACCTTTCCTTAGTGGACAAATGCCAAGAAATTTAATTGGAAATACTGATAGATTCACACTATAAATTTCATATTAATTTTCTAAGGTACCTTGTTGATTTTTATTGTTTTGAGAAAGTTTGTAATACAAGTCAGTCCAGCATGAAATGATTCAATAAACAAAGAATTCCCTGCAAGTGGCACCTCTTAGATCACACTACGTTTATTTAGAGCCATCCATCAAATGAGACTAGTAACAGTAGTCCCATAAGCACATTGCTCTGTAGTTAAGTCTTTAACTAGCCAACAGTACTTTCCTGCCTTGAGAAAAATACATTAGTGTGAATTGTCAGTTGACCAAATGAAACTTTTTCTGTGAAAAGGCTATGGAAGATTTCTTCAAATGAAATATTTTATTGTAAACCAGAACTCCACTCTAGCAGACACTGCATTTCACATTTTGGTGTTTTTTTTTTCCCCCAGAAAAAAATTTGACTTTTGTTCAAGGAAGTCACTTGAGTCAAACAAACAAAACAAACAAGGAAAAATTATCATTTGAGCCTGTCAAGTTATTTGATGAACATTGTAAATAGAGGACCTCTGAGGTTTTTCATACAACAGATGAAAACAGGAGAGGAAAAAAAATATCAAATAAAACTATATTTTGGCACAAAAGCCACGATGTGGAAGTGAACTGAAGACTTGTAATAGGTGGTCTTTAATCTGAATAAAGTCATACAGAGGCTGTTGGTTTATGAGTGCCTAGTTGCATAAGGAATGCAAAGCAGCACTTATTCAGTGTAGGAAATAATATTGCTTGAACAATACCAACATTCACATAGTTACATTGGAACTGCTACTAAAAAAATTAAAAAGGAAAAGGCTGTCTATACTAATGGCCAAATTAACTCATGTTTTCATGACAACTCTATGTCAAAACTGTCTTAAAATTTTTTGAGGTCTTGGGCACAGAGTTAGTTGAGAGCTTCTCCATTCCCAGGAAGATGAACTCCTAAACAATAAGCACATGAAACTGCATGGTGCACAAGTCCAAATATACTGTTTATGTTCAGCATATCTTTCATTTATAAGTGCACAACAGTTATTCTTCTAGAAAAAAGTTACTCAAAACCCCTTTCAGATAGCCATGAAAATATGGAAACACCGTATTTTGCAGTAGAATGTTGCACCCTGTCAGTTCGAAGAACCCTTTCACTGGTTCTGGATCTTTAAGGTTTTGACCCTCAGTCCTGTAACCCAAACTTCTGGGACAGGATTATTGAAACAAGAACTGAATCTAAAATTGCAAAGACACAAACAATGCATATATTTTTTTCAGCCTTTTTTCCCTGCCTATGAATTATCTGTATAAATCTTTATGTTTTTTTAAATATAGTTCCAGCCTGCTGTATAAACAAGCAAAAAGGACCCCATATCAGCCATTCCCACACTTGAAAACCCTTTGACATTCATGGTCAGAGAAGTTTTATGATATAGCTTCTACACTCTGATTAAAAAAATTAAAATAATTAAGAAAACAAAAGAAAAAACAAAAAAAAAATTAAAAACCCAAACAACAAGCTTTTACAAATAGAAAGGAAAAAGAAGTGAAAGCAATCTCAAGACTTCTCTCCAAACACAACTCACGTACATATCATGAATGGGACATACAGCCTCTCTAAATCAAAAAATAATCCCACAACCTGTGCCAGTCAAATAGCAGTACCACAAATAATGCTGCAAGTTAGAACAACACCACTGCATTAACTACAGATGTCTAACTCTAAAGTTTGGCTTAAAAAGACAAGATGGTAAGGAGAAGAAAATATTAGGTCTGTCACAGACATACTTGGATATATTGGCCTTTGGCATTTCAGTCCACTGAAAGTAAAAAGAAAATCCTTTAACTCTAGAGTATGCACATGTATAGGTGTTAAGACATCTCAACACGAAAGACTAGGGTATTCAGAAGAGAGTCCGCTAAGAAGAAAGTCAAAGAGAAAGTTTGAAAGTCTAAAAGACACGTTTACTCTAAAAAGCTTTGAGGCCTCCTGATGAGTTGTTACAAAAGAATTACAGATTTGCTAATAGGTAATGAAAACTAAACTTCAGTATTTTTTTCAAAATAGCATTTGTATAAAATCATCCACTTATTTAGGGACTTAAAAAAATAACCAATAGCCTTTTCAGAACAGCTCTGCAGGTGCAGCCAGTGATTTAACACTTTTGGACACTTTCATCTTTGAAGAATTTGTACAAAATACAAATGCCTTCTGGAGCTGGGATGAACTGATTACTTCTTTGTTTGCCTTATGATTTCCTAAAATACTGTCTAATATATTATTTAAATAATTTCTGTACCTAATGAGTTGGAGATTTAAGTGACTAAACCATACTTTCAATTTGCCAACTTTTTTTTGATAAAGCATAACGTAAAATTTTAATGAGCAATGGTCTTTGTTTTTAGTAAAGACGACAAGATTTTATACTCCAGTCACTGCTACAAAAGCATGCTATCAATGAAGAATTAAGATCCCATCACCTGGCCCTGCTGCTTTTTCTTGATTGTTCTAGCACACCTTTGGAAGTGCAGTCATTTTGCTTTTGTTGAATTTAGCATACCTGAAGATTTTAATTTAATGTAGCTAGCAAAATCTCCCACTAGAGGGAGAGAACTGAGACATAAAGTGTCAAAAGATGAGAGAGTCAAAGCCTAGCTAATATTGCATCCAAAATCCATTCCTTGGCACCTCATTATAAATGCACACAGTGACAGCAAACATGACTCAGTCATACAAGGTTTTGAATCATGCATAAAAGGTAATGATGAAGTGCTTAATTCATATCTTGGAATTAACTACGTAGTCCATATTGACCGGACATTAATCAAAATTATTTATATTAATAAGAGTTAATTCCTTAAAATATACAAACTAGAACTGAAGCTGTACAGCAAATGTAGTTCCCACTCCTTCCTTCTTTCTACAGACTTAACTTTGAAATGGCACATCTAGGACGCCCACAGAATCCAGAAGCATTCCCTTTGTTCCAGGACCTGAAAGATCAGTTCCTGTGGGCCACACGAACACAATACGAGACTGGGTCCTCCTGTAATCATCTACACCCTGCCTGCCCATTCCTTCCTCCACCCCCATCTCCAAATCCTTTTGTCATTTTATGATAGCAGTACCAGGTACTTCTAGAGATTAAGGACTTGCTAGGGCTAATGGCCTACAGCAGTACCACAGGTTATCAGCTGCTTCCAGCTGCTCTTTAATCTCCAGACAGTCCCCAGCACCTTCATCATTATTGGATAATTAACATTAATGAAAGCTATGCATACACAGTGAGAGGATAATACACCCTCAAGCTTGTATGTCAAAAATCCTTACTTAAAAAAAAAGAAGGTATCCTACATGAATCATATCTGCGTTGTTAAATGAAAGACTATTTCCCCACCTACCCAAAGGCATAAGCATCAGTTAAGAGACTAATGATCTGTAAAACTTTATGAAAGATAACATTACTGCAGACTTCAGAAATTAAAAAAGGAAGTCAGTCTCACCTTCTCCCCCCCTTTATTTTCATTACTTTTCAGTACCCATTCTCAGCCCATGCCCTACCTCTCTACCCAAGATATTCTCTACCTCTTGGCCAATACCTTCTCCACCAATATTGGTCTTAAGAAATTTTGGGCAAATCATTTTCATGTTCATTGACTTAAAATAAGAAGATATAACCTCAAAAACTCCAGAAAAATCTGCTGCACTAAACTACTTTGCTTGAGATGTGACAGTTGTCTCCATACGTTAACGTGTAATACTCACACTGTACTGGTCTATAGGGCAATAGCCTATTCCTGGTATTCTGCCAGGATTTATATAGATATGTGTGGTCTGCTCTCTTCTACTTACTCATCTACTAACTGAAGAGAAATATACTTTAAATTCTCTGCATCCAAATTCACAGCATTTTGGCCCTATGGTTTCATCACACACCCAACCTGCTAAGCTTTTCAACAATATAATGTGTTGGAAAACAAAATGGTATGAATCATTGGATATAAATACTTCAAGAAAAAGGATGTGGAAATAAATATTTACCTTAACATTGTAAATATTGGTTAATGTTGTAAATCATGTCAACTGCATTTGAATTCTGTGTTCACAGAATCAACATTTGTAAATCCAGTATCTCAAAACTTTCCCTCTGATTAAACCTCTTCCAAAAATTGCAAGTTTAAGTTGCTTTTTTTTCTAAAGGCCATTAGTAATCACATTGATGTATTTATTTATCTACTACAAGGGTACAGCTCAAACTTCGTTTTCTAAGGAGCCTATGATTTTTATCCTAGGTCCTGTAGGCTTGCACCTCCTGCCACGGCAATCCAACTACAACAAAAAGTCTTATTTTTTGCCAATAGAGAGAAAGGGGCAACTTCATCGAAGCAACATAAACAAGACTAAAATTGCTTCAAACTAAACACTTTAGATCATGGATATTTGTAGGGGCCAGGACCAAAGAGCAACTCCTTGACTAAACGCTCAGTTGTTCCACTGGAAATTTCTTGATTTTATGAGCTAGGAATCAGGCTCTCCTATGAGCTCCATCATCTACATCAAGTTTAACATGCAGGGCCAGTGGTACTCTGCAAACTTTAAATGGCTTATATGCCCTGTTGCAATCTCCATTCCAGCACTAAAAAATGAAAACACAAGGTTCTGTGAAGGCTGTTTATTATACTGAACTAGAAAACACTATTCAGATCATTTGGTCAACAGAAGTAAACGGAATACATTTTCTGAGATCTTTCTAACTAACCTCACACAAAATTTAAAAGAGAGATTGCATACAAAGAAGATTTGGTATGACTAATTTTGTAGCAGACTTAAAATACTAGGAAATACTACTTTTAATACATTTAATTCAAGTATACTATATACTAAACAGTTTCAGAATCATCTGCAATTTAAATCAGCTAATCCTGCATTTATCTCAATGTTAAAATCCTTTGTACTTACTGGAACTTAGAGAAGTGCTATTAAATAAGAATGTATGATCGTATGGATCGTCATACTGGTTCATACCAAGGATTTCTATAGCAAACTGTTCATCCTCTAGATGTGGCTACAAGCAGATGCCTAGTAAAGAAGAAAATTAGGACAAGCATAGATGATAATTCCTAATCAATGTCTTCATAGCATCCAGCTAGATTTCCTATGCCTGATTTGTTTTTTGTACTTAGTGATCCCAGATGTATCTCTCCTCCAAATATTTGTCCAGTCTCCTGTTTAACCCATGTAAACTTGCATCTGCAGTGGCCATTACAGAAGCACCCACAATGTGTTATTTACTCACTTTGGAAGTAATAAAATAAAACAAAAAAATTCCTCACACAAGCAGGAAATCTGTTTAAATAAAGAACTACAAGGGGTTGCTAGCTTTTACAATTAGAGAGCATTAGCATTCAAAGCTGAAGGACAAGAGTTCTCATAATTTATTTGCCCTGCATGCACATAATTTCCAAAGGCAGTAAAATGCTAATTTTGGGGTTATCTCGTCTTCTTAATTTCTTTGTTCCAGAGACTAAGATCCAAAAGACCTCTCCTGAATTAGTGAAATATGTCTCGTCTATAATTCAACAATGGACTGGCCTCCACTGAGACTAGAAACAGGAGTCAGACTGGAGAAAACAGTGAACAAATTGCTGCCAACCCAAATGGATATGCAAGAGTTAATGTTATACCAGAGCCTTGCTTGGGATAGGAATTAGAGCAAGACTCTTGCGCATTTCAGGGTTTCAGATTAATGTGCTAAATCTGTCTAGAAACCACCACCCCACCCCCAAATTCTAGAAATGGAGTTATTGATGAAGTCATGCAATCTCTTAGTTTACATAAAATGAAAAGTCTTCTGTATGCTTTAGCTGGCAGTTTCAACAGCATTCTTTTATCCATTCAAAACATAGCAGAGACAGTGCCAGTTTATGTACAATACCAACTGCCAGCAGGAGTCAGACAAATATTTTTGTTCAGGCTACACTAGAGGACTAAATCTAGAAATCCTCACTACATTTCCACCTACACTACATTCAGTCACCTCGTCTAACTCAAATGACTAATGCCTTGAAGTTTCATTCCAGACTGCACTGTCTTGCTCTATGTCCTGAAGTTATATTTGGTTTGGGTTTGGGTTTTCTGCAGGGTTTTTTTGTTGTTGTTTTTTTGAAGTTTACTGACTCACAACTTTCATGTAACACATCAATTCTGTTAAGTGTGTCCACATCAAACATATTTCACCAAGGGAAACACAAAGAATAAACTAGAAGAATGAAGAAGAAACTCTTCATCAGAAGTAGGCAAGCTATGAGAAAGTCAGAAAGAGAACTTGCATTTCCAACATCACAAATTCTTCCTCCAATTTAAGAAATGCATTCAATTAAGAAACTGAGGAGATTTCTTTTCTCTTTTCAGAAATTGTGTAACTTGAAAAAAATTTACATCACATTTTTAAACAAAATATAATTTGTGGTTTTGGCTCTGCTATTATATAAATTCCTTCTTCAGGTTTTTTCCCTAGCCTAGACATATATTCTTCTTATGTAGAAAGCATAGTTGAAATGTATACACCACTGCCATCCCCACTACATACACAGCTAGATTAAGTCATCATTTGTGTGGCTTCCCAGATGATTCTAAGGAGATACAGAACATATCAGTGCAAATTAGCAAGCGATAGTAATAAAAAAAATCTGGGGGGAAAAAACCCAAACTAAAAAGAGAGGAATAATTAACAAGGAAGACTAGACCATCAAAAGCTGTTTTATAGTAGATGTGATCTTAAAGTAAATGAGCAAATCAAGTTCTATCAGTATTAGTGATAACAGCTATAAAATTACAGTCTATCACACCTCATGTTCTCCCTTTTTACAGCTGTCTGATTTAAGCACATTTCTTACTAAAGTAGCTGACAGCAACATCTCTACCTAAAGTAATGTGAAATGGTGCTACTATATCTGAAAGATGTTATCACTTAAAATGTTGTTACAGAGCAACTCACTTACTTCTTTTGTTCCCACCGTATTCTATATTCTTTTTGTACTTTGTCATATTTTATTTTGAATGTAACATCAAAAGTTTAAACAGCTATTGCTATGTGTCTACGTAACATTTCATGACAATATTGCTTGCATAGAATAATAAAGCTAATATTCCTTTGTTTTTTCTCACCATCTCTATGCTTCATCTTCTCTTCCTGATTTTATCCTCCATATTATCCTCCTATCACAATTCATGTGTAAATGCAACTAGCAGACAAAATAATTAATATAGGATAGCACTTACGTGTAACTCATCTTGCACTGGCAAATGAATGTCCAGAGGGAAACAAATTTTTAAAAACCTTTAAAGGCATCTTATTACTCCTTTTAAGGTTGAATGAATACATTGACTACTAAGGAAAAGCATTATCTTAAGAAAATTTGGACAAACTGACAGCACTGTATAATTTCTAGACTGTGTTTTAGACATGTATTTTTTGCTGTTCACAACTTGTATCACCTCACAACAAACAATATCTTCCCAAAGATATCTTGCATTTTGACGTGAATTTATTTGCAATAAAATGAAATATTACTTACAAGATAAACAGAATTTTGATAGTTTAAGTTCATAGAATCATAGAATATCTCAAGTTGGAAGGAACCCATAAGGGTCATCAAGTCCAACTCCCTGCTCCTCGCAGGACTACCTAAAACTAAATCGTACGACTACCAGCATCATCCAGACACTCCTTGAAGTTATCTTAAAAACAAAAAACAAAAACAAAAAAAAAAGGGGAAAACAAAGTACAGATAGTAACAGTAAAGCTGTATATACTCAAATATTTTAGTAGATTTAAATTTCAGAACAAAATCATGGCTGTAGCTAGGTATGAAATAATCACAGACACTGTTTTCCAAAAGAAGATTTATTTTTTTACTTCAAAAAAGGATTTTTTTCTAATGAAAATATCCTAGAAATTTCTAGTCATTATGCCTCTGTCTAGTGAGCAATTAAGTATTCATTAGTTTTTCTAAGATAATTTCATATTCAAGCACAAACTTAAAACAAGAGTAAGGAGAAAGAGTTTAAAAAGCCACACCAGATCTTCCTGATATAGCACAGCTTCGTGTACTCAGCTTCCACTTGTATTAGCCTACGCCTAAATAATCAAAGACTTGGAATGTACTTCCAATTGTTTCAAGAGGAATTATATTTCCAAGAACCTTCAGTACAGCTCAAATTTGTCTGTTCACTGTCTCCCTGCCCTCCCCCACCACCACCACCACCTTGGGCCCCTCTAACAAACATTAGTGTACTTTCAAAGTTATATTGTTTCCCAGTTACCATTTGCATCAGCATACTAAGCTAATATTTCCCAAATAGCAAAAATGTGAAAAACCTCAGAAAATGGGCAAAATAAGCCACCGTAAACACCCACTCAACTTGTGTGAGATAATTAATAACAGACTTTCAGAAGCTTGGGTGTAGTGGTGGTGGTGTTTGGTTGGTTGTTTTTTAACTTCCAAGTCATAGAAGTAGGCCAGCTGTGTTAAACAGGACTTAAACCATCATACCTGTAATACCTAGTTTTACTTATTAACAAGGACTACTTTACGGATTCTTTCTGCCAGTCCTTCAATACCATGGTAAGTATTAAAAAAATACTACAGTCTTTTGAAACAGTTTCACAATACTTTTAGAAGCAAAGAAGCTTCGAACTTCAGCCAATATTAGCCTTATAATTTATTTCTCTGACTTGTAAGAATCTCTTTTTCACAAAAAGTTTAACATATCCATAAAGTTACATTTTATTTCCCCCCTTGGAGAAGTAAAGACTTCATGTAGAAACAAAAACCTAAGCATTATTCTGCCTTTATTTGCCATAAATCTATATATACTCT
>NW_008824196.1:1896071-1902209 GCF_000699105.1 Pygoscelis adeliae
TCTTCCACAAAAGCAAGTAAACAAAATTGTTTATTTTTCATTTCTCAGCGAATGAGGATTCATCTTTGATTCACCTGCTTCTGTCTTTCAGGAATACCATGATAATGAAAACTCTTTGTCCAGGTCCATTTCCTGAAAAAGCATTTGTACTAATTCACAAGTATAAGCAGACTAAAACAAAGTACCTCCCAACAGTGTCAGAATCAGTTACGTCTGAGGGTGTAATCAGAAAATACAACTTTTTTTTTTTTTTGCCTACCAGGGCACTTGGAAGAAAACATTATTAGACCACACAGCTCTAGATAAGGGCAGAATATTCTTTTTTGGTCCTATCTTTTCCTGTTCTCTCACCAATGACATAGAAACCTTGTTGGAGACGCATTCAAATATTTGTGAAATATTAGGTGATGCTTGTTGTACACAGCTCTTTAGAGATGTTGTTCAGTTTACTGCACCAATATGTATACATGCATATTAGAGTCATAGATACATGTATGCATTACAAAGTCAAGAATTCATACTAAGAAATGGTCTTACACAGGTAGGAGATCTTACAACAGTCAATTAGGTTTCAAAGAATAAAAGTACAGAAATTAGTTCCCGAGATCACTTGTGGCAAGGATGCTGAGACTGTGAGCAAAGGAGGTGGGACTATGGCCTGACTTAAATCTTCTCTATGTTTTGCATCAAGGATATAATAAGCTTAACTTGTTTATACCTACATAATATAGTATCAGGTGGGTCTGCATAGATAAGATCTTACACTAGACACAGCAATCAAAGCCAAGAGCAGTGGAAGAAAGTGTGCTTTGTAAGATAAATACATCAGGGATGCTGCATGTTCTAGACTGAGGCTGCATATTATAAACTATATAAAAGTATAGGAGCTGCCCTACCCTCTCAGTCTGAGTGAGAAATTGTCAATAGGAAAAAGATGGCATTGTTTTCCCTTAAATGAAACTTGAAAGAATATGCCTTTCCTCCAACTGCTACACATTCCATACTTTTGACATCTATCCATCCACCAGCTGTTAAAAAAAAAAAAATTCTTAACCATTCCTGAGTCTATTCTCTGTGCTACCTCATCTCTAAGACTAAAACACACAGATGTGAAATGATTGTAAAAAACATCACACTAACATATTTAAGAAAAAAAAAAACAAAACAAAACCAAAAAACACACACCCCAAGTCTATTAGATTCTCTAACCCTCTTCCCTGAGGGGAGCCAGGTAAGATTAAGAGCTTCTTCAACAGAGTAAATATGAAGCAGGAAGTGTATTAATCATGTTCAATCTAATTTTTTTTTAAGAGGTTTTGGGTATAAGCACAGTCTGGAAAGCTGGCAGGAGTCCCAGATTTTGCCTACATTGCCCCCCCAAACCTTTCCCCTCAAACTGTCAAAATAACAAAATAATTATGGAAGTTGCATAACTTTGATCAACCTACTTCACGACCAGCGTTTATGACTGTGGATTTAAGAAACTTCCACAAAGGCCCAACAAGAGATATTTTTCTTTGTCTTAGAAAAGGAAAATTGTTTTGCTTCATTCTATATTATTTAGCTACAGGTCTTTTAATTTTTATTTTTTTTAACCAAGGTCCACAAAAAAAAAGGGTTTAAAAGCACTCCCCTGAATTGTAAAACTTTAAAAAACATGTGATATCCATAAGGGGAAAAAAAAGAAAAGAAAAAAAAAATCTGTATTTCAAGCTTGGCTCTAGAGACTGGAACAATTTATCACAAGGAAAATACTTGTATGACAAAGGAAAAATACAGCCCTTGGCCTTCCATGTACACTCTTCAGAGACTCCAAACACTCAAATATCCCTAATGAAAACCTGGTTCGCCACTATGCTACTTCAGACATTCAAATGGTGTAACTTAACATATTGGCAAATTTATAATAGTTCATTACAAGAGTAAGTCAGTTGCAGATTAAGCTGACATTATTACACACACACAAGTCTACGTTGAAAAAACATGGTTAAGATTGCAAAGTTGAGTACTCTAAGATTGGGAAGATGATAGAATTCACTCTGCCAGGACTTATTTCAGTCATCTTGTGCATATGCATTATGACAAAATCTTTTGCCATACCTCACCCCCACAGAAGACCTTCAATGAGCAAAAAGGATGGAAGGTGTTCCCGTTGTGAGAACCTACACAATATTTTATTTCACCTTCACAGTTCAGGGGATGGCCTTTTCAGTGACACATTCCTTACGTATCTTGTACATCCCAAGCCACCCTTTACGCACAAAGGAGACAGTAAGGTACTGATTCAAAACAGAGAATTCAGAGACAGTGAAATTCAGGTCAGAAATATCTCCTTTCTTGTATCAGTTTGAAATGCTTGTCAGAGCATCCAGTCATGAAAGAACAGTTGGTAAGTTCAAAATCCACTGAATGCAAATACAGTTGTGGAGCTTGGGAATTCTGCCAGTCAGATGCTGAGGAATCAAGTCAGGCACTGAGGAAATACTTGCACTGTCTCATATAAGATCTCTTTGGCATAGATGTTTCTCCATAACAGCACTCAATTATTTTTGTCTTGGCCTTTCTCCTTCTGAAATCACTTGCTTAAACACGAGATGTTTCCCCCATTTTAACTTAGTTTCACGCAAGTCTCTTAGAAAGAAATTCTGCGTGATTACTATTAAAGATGGGGATGAATACTCTACTGGATGACCACTAGGCTTTATAACTAGCCCTAATCTCTCCATAAAGCACATCCTAGGTGTGTTTCATCCCAGATATTGCAGAAACATTGTTCTAGGCATGGGCTTGCCTGACAGATAATCCCACTGGGCTTCAATTAGCAGTCCAGGGAGATGAGTCGTATATTGTCCAACACATGCCGATGCCAAAAAAGTAAGGGAGGCCAAGGAAGTTTCCATTCTAATTCAGACCGCGGAAGAGCAGCGACTTGAGAGGGGACACACGTCTCTACCTATTCTTTCCAATGCTCATTCCTGCAGCACTTATTCTGATCCTGGTCCTTTCCTAGTTCTACCTAATTCCCCATCCCAGCCCCAGTCTCTTCATGGACCGGAGCCACTGTCTCACTTTCATCCCACTCCATCGTGCAGTGTGGCCTCCTCTCACTCCTCAAGGTGCACCATTACAGTTCTCTTGACCCATCCTGGATCCCTTTCTGATTTCTTTCACCTCTTCTTTCAAATCAAGGTTCTGATTTTTTCTTTACAGCCCACATTTCTAATGAATTCCCTTTCCGTTTAAAGCATCCAATTTTGTAATCTCAGATTCTTGTCCCTTCCCCATCTAGTAAGTACTAGTTTTCTCCTGTTATCTGATCTATACCATCAAATCTCAATCTCCGCTTTCTTCTCTCTAAAGTCTCAGTGTCAACCAGTTCTAGTACTCCCGACCAGCCATCACTTCCCATTCTTGCCTAACTTCCAGTCCCAACACTACCTATCACTGTACAGGCACTATCCAGCATTAAGTCTAAATCCCCTTGCTGATCAGAGTTTCACTGCCTCCCCCCATCAAGTTCTAAGACCATTTTTCTACTCATATTAGGTCCAATTCACCCTCTACAACTGATGAGGCAATTTTTTTTTTTTAGTTTGGTACCATCATCTTCATCTCACATGTAGCATACTGCATGTAAATATGGTTTTCAAAAGCTCATAGCTTGGTCAAACTGGGGTGTTTCACAGAGTCCTGGGAAAATACACCTATACAGGTCATGTTTTTAAACAGACACATATCTTGTGCTCTCCACAATGATGATAGCATTTTCCAAAGAAAAAGTCATAAATTTTTGCTTTGTTTCCTCTCCCCATCCCCACAACGGGAAAAAACAAACAACTTTTCTCATCCTGAGAATGTGCTGAAGCAAATAAATTGAAAATCTCAAAATTATTCAGGCTCAGTTAGACCTTTAATATAGAAAAGGTCAATCAAAAAGTTAATCTACGCCTAAACTCAGGTTTGTAAAGAAGGTATTGTAAACAGAAGTGATGAGAAAACATACTAATAAATTGGTTTACTTCATCACTTACTACTGGTAGTACACTCTAGTAGACCATGTGGGTTACTTTAGCATAAAGATAGTTTTGTCATTTGATTATGAAAACAGTGACTCTGCTTCAGCTCCCTTTCTGTATTCTACCTAATTTTAAAGATTTCCGTACTCTGCCTCACATTAAACACCTTAATATTTAGTCCATTGTCATATCCCAATGTACAGAGACCTGACATTTTGAAATTTATTTTACTGACCAGTTAAGAAAAGGCCCCTCTTTTTTTCTAAGTCTATTACTCTATCCTATTCTTCTCCTGCACATACCTGACCAGACTGGACAACAGTGTCACAGGCAAGGTTACAGATGGAACTATCCCTTCTGGAAAAGGCAAGTCTTGGAAGAATAACAATTTGTACACTGAATTCAAGTATTGTCAAAGGACCCTTAGCTCCTTTATTATGGATAGTGTTACAGTTTATGCATCCTAACACCTGATGAGTCAAATAAAAGTGAAGAAGCTTACAAGTCTATTGCTATCTACCAACACGTTAAACACATTATGTGACTCAGCATGAGTTTTTCCTTTAGAACAAGAAAAGGAAGTCTGATTTTTTCATTTGCTCCTTGTAGATAGGTTGGGGTTTTCTATTATTCATGCTAGTATGCTACTGATGCCTCTGCTGACTCTTAAAACATCTGGCCCACTGCTTAAAATTCCTAGAGTTCAATGATATCAATCCATGCTGATAATCAGAGGACCCTCAATTAAGTACCTACAAGGCAACCGATGGTAAACAAGAAAACATACAAAAGAATAACAGATGAATTCTTCCCTATCCCAATTCTCAGAAGCCATTAGAATTCTTTTTGCCTTAGATTTGAAATTCAATTTCCAGTGAAAATTCATTAAACGTTCATAACGATATAAAACCTGAGACAATCAAGTGATTCTGTGTAACAAATCATACTGAAGACAGAAACCACAGAGTTGAATGAGCTAAGTACATCCTAGGTCATATCTCACTGTTATCTGTTTGATCAAATTGTACATTTCCCCAACAGCACCAATAATTAAAGATCCGCTGTTACTGGAATATTTCACTATAACTGGAAAAAAAAAAAGTTAAAAAGTAATTGCATGAGACCTCATTGAAACCAGCCCTGGCTTACTTAAGAGAATTGCCTTATGTTTAATCCTTACGTGAATTTTACAACAGTAGCTTAAGTTTAAATCTATTACCTTAGAACAGGAGAGATAAAGTAAGTGGACTTCTAGATTCTGTCACTCTTTCTGGTAAGCAGCAATATGTTTTGAGGTTATAACAGCAAGTAACAGGATTAATCATATAAACGATACCAAATCATTAAACGAAACAGTATAATAGTGTGACATATGCAAAGCCACTAACAGAGAAAGGAGACAAAGGATTTGGTGCTTGTGATAAATGAGAAGGGCAATTGGAAAAGAAGTGTAATGGACAGAAAACATTTGGGAATTTTCATTTTCCTGAACAATATACTAGATTTAGAAGAGACATTATTTGCTGTAGCAATGCTGGGGGAAAAAAAAAAAACCTCTAAGAGGGAAGACGTGTACTGTAGAGAAAGCTGAAATAATGTAGAGTATCAATATATTTTATCACAGTCTTCCTTCAGTCACGGAACTAGATACTAAGCAACTAGACTGTAACTTTCCCTGTTTGGCTCTGTCCTCAAATGAAATTCTTTTCATAAATATTGAGGAATTCAGATTAATAGACAATTATCTACTGTAAAAACCTCAAGTAACTATGAAAACCAGGAAATGTTTATTCTCTGCTATGTAGGTAAATCAGTTTCAAGCTATTTGCTTTTTCCATCATTTAAACTTGCTCCCTCTCAGTTTTATCCGAGAACACTGTTAGTGTGACTCAGTGGTGCAGTTGTATAAAACCATATGCTCAGAAGACTGAGGGCTGCTTCAGCCTGTCAACAGCCAGACATATCACTGCTGACATATGCAGCAGTTGTCAAACTGATGACTGAATGTCACTGGTCATTAGACTTATTTTCAGTCATCCAGCTATAGCGACATGACCTGTAACTGTTTTCTGCTACTGCGGGATACAAGGACCAATAGTCTGACTCACCTAATTTGGGAAAG
>NW_008824196.1:1902245-1906658 GCF_000699105.1 Pygoscelis adeliae
TCAGTTGCTATGACAGCATTCCAGGCAGTGTGTGATCCCAGATCCACAAAGCCTGACAACAGGACAGAGTCCAAGCTCTAAAAGATAATGAAGATGCTTTTGTTTTACTTTTTAGACACATTTCTAAATGGAAAGAGATGTCAAGCTGCACGAGCCTCGTAATAACCACCCTTCATAAAATATGGTTTCTCCTAGGGCTATTTCTCATATATGCAAGGGGAAAAATGAGAAGTCAGGATGGCACAGACAGCTGAAGAGCCCAAGACCAACCCCCGGTCCTTGTGTTCATAAGAACCGCTGTTGTGATCATTCCTGGGAGGAGCAAGGGAAACATTTCCTTGCCCTATTTCCTAACTGATCATGTGGGAACTATCAAAAAATCAGGTCAGAAGTCATGCACTAACAAGTATTACTTTGCAATCATAATATGAAATGTGATCTAAATTGTAAATCCAATACTATATCTTCCAGTTCCGCAAACACTGTCCAAAACTTGGTAAGAACACTTTGCAATATTGAATGTGAGCGTTTCTCCTTTTCCATGAACACCATATGTTGTATTTCAACCTTTCTTTTCGATGCTACCTCACTAACCTTGTGAGAGTTCACTTGTTCTTAAAATAAAACAAATGGCATTTGGTTATTTATTCAGAAAATGTACTAATTTCTATCCTAGCACTTGACAGAAATTTCTATTGCATAAATACAAATCTTATTGCAATAATTTACCATAGAAAATATATTAATATTAAATTATTAATATGAACATAAATTATTACCTGTATTTATATAACAATATCTACATGTACAGTATTTTATTCAGAGAAAACTTTATGCTTAAATATCTTACTTAACAGTCCCTTCCTAATGATATTACCAAGAGTCATACCAGCTAATCAGGGCAGATGACATTACCAAACTATCCTCCCAAAGGAAATGGATCTTGTATCCAAGCATTTCTACTGCAGTCATCAGGCCACAGCTTAACAGTTTGTGGCACAGTAATCTGCAGCGTGATCATTCATCCAATTACTGCTGAAATAGTGATATTAATCTACTCATAAAGGGCAAGTTAAGGGCCAACTGCCAGCAGTGGAAAATACTTGGTATGGATAATGTGTTACAGACCTGTTTTCATCTGCTCTTACCGATTTCAGCAGTCTGCACGATTTGACTTCATTTTTGAGTGGATAAAAACACAGAACACAAAACTGGGTCAAATCACATCTGCGTACCTGTGATGAATATCTTCAGCATCACTAATGGCATAAGACAGCCTCATACTTTGGTTTATCAGGCATATTCCAGCAATGAGGACTCCCAGCCTGACATATCACCACAACACACGACTCCACACATTGCTTTTGCCCCAAGATCTTGACCAGGACCTCCCTCAATACTTCACATTCCTAGAAGCATCTGATCTCCCCTAGGGTTCAACATTTATAATTGATATGATAATTTTGGTCTACAGTTTTAAATCTTTGGAGACTGTTTGACAGGCAGTAATAGAACATTTGCCAGCAAACTTTTGAAACATGCACACAAACACATGCATACACTTTTTCTTAGGAAGCACCCAAGAAGATACAGGTCCTTAGGAAAACAATAAAAAACTTAGGTGGGGGGGGGGGGGGGGCAGTGCGGAACAACACGTATTTGGGACAAGGTTGCCCCAGGAAACTCAATTTCCATTCTTCTTTTATAAGCCACAATTCAGGCTTGGCACTTGCCATGCAGAAAGTACACACTTTTAGAAGAAGTGAGCCTCAAATAAGTTTTCCTGCTCCTCATCATATATTGATATTGCCTGCTCTTTAGCTCACGAATGGGAATGTGGCAAAGAATGACTGAATACCTCAGCTAGTGCCATTTTTTACTTCTCTCCTTGCATGTGAAAAAGGCCAACAGACCTTTCTGAACTGCCCAATCTGCTTCACTTCATAGAAAGAAAGTTATAACCCACACTAACTTCCACAAAATAAACACGGTTTATACAATCCAATAACATTCATAATGAATAGAGTCATATTCCCTAAATCATGTTTCAAATAATTTTATTTCTCTATGATTAACAATATGACAAAAATATTAAAAGCATTATGGAAGAACCATGCCCTGCACACAAGTCAGTCATGTCAACTATATTTGTTAAAGTACAGTGTAGTTTTCAACATTCATTTGCTGTCCAACAAGTAATGTCACTTTAAATGTCATCCAAAAGGATTAATTGTTTTTCTGAAATATATCTGTGATAGTAAGATTTTGCTTAAACTTAAGTGACATTCATCTTCCCTTAAAGACTTAACACAAAACAGAATTGAAAATCTAAAATTTTGATTGAACATTTTTGCTATGATTATATGGTAATATCTTATTACTCACAATCTTATTAACAATTTGCTTCTTTCAATTAGCTTTCCAAAGCTACAGACTGGGAAGACATCTTACTGCTGTTCCTCTACGATCATAAATCATATGAACTGGTATTTAAGACTCCCATGCACTGCTCTTTCCAAATTTTGCATCTCCACGGACAATTTTAGAGGCATAATTGCCTTTAATTACCTGCAGCGGCAAACTAAACCTTCAGCAAAATTACTCTGTTACCTTTTCTTGTTGTGTTCCAGCTCAAACAATAGTTTTTTATTTTTTGTTGCACACTGCTTTTTTACGTTATTTCTATTATTCATCTCCCCTTTTACTTCAAAGTATTTTTTGGCAATTGCAAACCTGCCAAATTGTAAGATGAATAGAACATTGTAATAAATAATGGCATAATCTATAGGTCTTCCAAGTTTCTTTGTAATTTACAGTATATTTTTACTTTATGAATCAGAAAATAAGCAGCTTTATGGTTTATTAGCAAATGGGGGGGGAGAACCTACTTAATTTTCAGAAAAAAACCAATATTGATTGATTTATATTTATGCTTTAGTTTTAAAAATTAATAAAGCCTTCCCTTGCAAAAGCTCTTATTCCCCTCTATTTTCTCAGCCTGTACTTTAGAGGTTTCCTCTCCCCTAAACATGCTGAGTTACCAGCTATGTCCTATCTTCTCAAAGACTGCTTTGGCCAAGAGTGTAAAAGACAGGACAAGACAAACAGCTGCTTTAATGGGGAAAAATTATGCCTATAAAACTACAAATACGCAAATTAAACGGATACAATTTATCACATTCATAAGCAGTGTTCCAATTTAACGTTTTTATTATTTGTAAGATACGACATCACAGCAACTATGCTTTACATATATACAAGCTAAGCTACTTTATTGACTGTTCAGTCGTTCCATAATAGCTATTTTGTTCTCAAATATGTTTTGGACTTAGTACTGTTTTCCTATCAAACGTATAAACAAAACCCTTTACAGTTGATTCAAAATACCACAAGCTTCTTCTAAACACATCATTGGAGTCAAAATAAAATTTAAACTTACTATTTGATACTGCAAGTTACAGCTAGTAACTCTAAAACATTAGCGTTTCCTTTGGATCGAATAGCTAGGCTTTATTTCAAGGGCTGTCCTGCTACCAGAAACTGAGGGACTGCCTAGATATCAACTGCCTTATAACCTCCTTTAGTTCAAATAAGTAATAGGTGTCTGAGAGGTAAAAATTGTTAGGGAAAAACCCGTATTATTGTATGAAATCATTATCTAGCGAACTACCAATGGAGGTCAGGATTTTGTAAAATTATGATGTAATGACCCAAAGAAACGTAGAAGAAACAGGTGTAAATGTTACAAAACCAAATTGAAGTATTAGGTATCTCAGTGATGAAAACCAACATTGCTCTATGATGTATATTGCTGTATGGTTTACAATTGAGTAATTATGGGTGTTTGAAAGTACATATCTTAATATTCTCTTTGATTAATTTTGTCTTTATGCATCTTTTAAGGCACAACATCTTAATTGGGGGAGCAATTCTTAAATAAATACAATCAATAATTTTATAGATGTACTTTCAATTTTTATTAGGTTGGAAAACAGCCTTTCCTTTCCATAAAGATGCTGCATAACTATAATTAATTTACAATAGAACAGTTTTTGAGGGGTTATCTGCTTGGTTTTTTGCTGCTGTATTTCTGTAAAGACTTCAGCTATAAGTGTCAATTTTCTTAAGCTATAATTTGCTACATTCAGGTGTACAGCTTCAGATAGCATTACAAGAACATTTTGTTAATCATACACCATAGTCTGAAGTACAGATTTTGTGTTTGGTTTTATTGACAGCAGGGGCTGTACAGCGTTTTAACTGGTTGCCTATAGATGGTCTGAATTTCACCTCCATATATTGCAAAAAGAACACTTTAGCATCCCATTGCCTACACTTCCAAGCTCCACTCAGCTTCATCTCTCAACATATCTTTTCTGCTTTGGTTTCATATTCTTACTTTCATAAGATAAG
>NW_008824196.1:1907594-1911512 GCF_000699105.1 Pygoscelis adeliae
GGGGAGACCTCATCGCTCTCTACAACTACCTGAGAGGAGGTTGTAGCGAGGTGGGGGTCAGTCTCTTCTCCCAAGTAACTGGCAAAAGGACGAGAGGAAACGGCCTCAAGTTGCACCAGGGGAGGTTTAGATTGGATGTGAGGAAAAATTTCTTTACTGAAAGAGTGGTTAAGCATTGGAACAGGCTGCCCAGGGAAGTGGTTGAGTCCCCATCCCTGGAAGTATTTAAAAGACGTGTAGATGAGGCTCTTAGGGACATGGTTTAGTGGGCATGGTGGTATTGGGTTGACGGTTGGACTTGATGATCTTGGAGGTCTCTTCCAACCTTAATGATTCTATGATTCTATGATTTCTTGCACTATCATTAAACGACTGAGTAAGCGTGATGAGAGCAGACAGCAGTGTGTACACTTACATCTCAGTCTATGCTGCTACACAGCGCTTCTGTGACACAGGACCACAGAATGTCTGAGTCTGGAAGGCACCTCTAGAGATTGTCCATTCTGACTCCCTACTCCATGCAGGATGCTCAGGGCCATGTCCAGTCAGGTTTTCAATATCTCCAAGGATGGAAACTCCCCAAGCCCTCTGGGCAACCTGTGCCAGACTTTGACCACCTTCCCATTAAAAAAAGTTTCCTCTTACTTTTATGTAGAATTGTGCCCAGCATCCTGTCACTGGGCACCACTGAGCAGGGTCTGGATGTGTTGTCTTTACTTCCTCCCCCATCAGGTGTTTATGCACATGGGTAAGATCCCCCTGAGCTTCCCCCAGGATGAGCTGTCCCAGCTCTTTCAGGCTCTTCTCATATGCTCTGGTCCCTTCATCACCTTCAGGGCCCTTTTCTGGACACACAGAGTGTGTGTCCCTGTCTCACATGCTGCGGAGTCCAGCACTTGACACAGCAGCCCTGGCAAGGCTGTATCTGCAATGAGTAGAGGGGAAGCATCACCTGCCCCAGCCTGCTGGCAATGCCTTTTGACACCATCACAATCATCAGAAAACACATTCCTAAACAGACAGAAAATCTGTTTTGTTGCTCTCCTCATGCTTCATTCAATGGTTTTACACATACCACATATGATTTAGTTGATAGTTTTACTTTGTCCTTCTGAGATTTGCTACTGCGTTGCATTCCCCTCACTGTCACTTCCTAGCTGGAGAATTAAATATTATATTCATTTACTTCTAGAATTTTATCATTGTTTAGGATGTAAGCATGATAATAATAATAATAATAGTTAATTCACAAGAATAGAAACACAGGAGCATATGCAGACTGTAGATTCTGCAATCTTGCAATTTAAACCCAGATGCAAACGGATACAAACATTTCCTATCAAACACAAATAATTAAAAATATTCTGGATTAATCAACACATTTAACTTTGCTCTTTGATTATTTTTCATTAAAATATAAAACCAAGCAAAAATTAAGAGATGTTTCAAAATGAAGAAATCTTTTTCTTCTGAAAATGTTGAAATAAAACTCTAACATTCTTCTACATTTTTTAAAACAAAATTGAAGTGTTCATCCAATAAGTTCTGACTGCAACTAAATGATACTTCAAAAGCAATAATTTCATATATGTAGATTTAAAAGCAGCTGTTGTCCCTGGATTTCCATTTATTCTTGGTAGAACTAAAGGCAAATAATTAAGAATCAGACTCTCATCTGGTACGAATTAGCAAAATTCCATGGGAATGAATATAAATGCAAACAGGCAAGCAAACAATAACTTAGAATCTAGCTATTAACTTTGATTACAACTGCTCTGTTTGGCAGTTTATCATCCAGCCAATTATCAGGAAAATTAATTACTTCCTGAAAATCATATTGGAGATCCTTTAATATAAAATACAAAAATTGACAGAATTATTTTATCTCCCTTCTGCAGTATGTATCACTTTAATTAGTATCTATTTTTAAATCCATTCTTCTCACTTCACAGATTTTGTCATTTCTCACACCATCTGAAAGAATCCGAGGATTTTGGGGCTTCTGATTCAAACCTGGTCTTTAAAAACACTAGCTTCAGCTTGGAGAGTACATGCTTCAGTTTTTAAAAGGCAATCAGAAAACAAATACCCTGTTCGTCCTACCCAGCCATCTGAGCAAGAAATATAACGAGCCAGAGAACAGAACACCAAAACCACAGTAGAGTATAAAGCTGCCTAACTCATTTCGGACAAGATTTTATTACTTTTGCCCACGTGGTATCAATTAACCCCATCAGTGTCTATATGAGAATTAAAAATATTTTTTCTAATAGTAATAAAATGCTTTAAAACTCAGGGTCTCATAACAAATTTAACAAGTTTTACAAAGGCAGTCTTATCACATCCTTAAAGATGTTATTACCACATTAAAAGTGTGAAGGAATACTGCATAGATTGAAGAGGAGCCTAATTTTTACAGGAGCTTTGAAGAGACCCTAGTTGTAATACAGACGGTTAGCATCTTTGCAGATACATCCAAACACTTGATAGTTTTCTGACAGTTAAAAAGGGAAATCACCACTAGTAAAGAAACAAGCTTGTTTAGATTTGCTACTATCTATACAGTAATTGAACCAGGTATTATAGCAGCAACAACAAAAAACACATGGCATTACATTCAAGACATTCTTACTCATGGAGAATGCAAATTGCTTTTTAATTTCCTGACCTAATAGTGCAAAAGGATGAGCACTGCAAGTAGATTACTATGATGAGCATTGCAAGTAGATTACGATATCATAATCTCATGGAATTAGATAGGTTAAATACCCCATTACAAATACTGGGAAAAGACTAAAGAGGAAAACGTACTGAGTATTCTGAAAGTAGGAAGCTGACTTTTTAAACACAGCAAGAAAAAGAAAGATATAAAATTTTGGGTTACAAAGCTACTGGATAATTTTAGGTATGCATCTCTTAAGCAAAATGACTTTATGACATCAAATGTCTGCCTAGTAGAAGTTATACTAGTCTTCAGTTAAACATATACAAATTACACACACCGCCCTTCATTCTAAAGATCTTTTCAAACAGCCTTGTTTTGTATGCACCAGGTGTGTATGTCTGATGGTAACACATTTTTTTCTATGCTACTCACCAAGAAGACTACTCATGAGCACCCCTGCACTGGGTCTGGCTAGGATGGAGTTAATCTTCTTCGTAGCAGCCCGTATGGTGCCATGCTTTGGATTTGTGACTAAAGCAGCATCAGTAACACACCAGTGCTACAGTTACTGCTGAGCAGTGCAAGCACTGAATCGACTCTTTTTCCCCATTCTTCCCCCCAGCGAGTAGGCTGGGAGTGCACAAGGAGTTGGGAGAGGATGCAGCCAGGACAGCTGACCCCAACTGACCAAAGGGATATTCCATACTACTTAACAGACAGCCAGCATGGCTTCACCAAGGGCAAGTCCTAAGCCACTAGCCTAACCTAGTGGCCTTCTATGATGGAGTGACTACATCAGTGGACATGGGAAGGGCTACAGATGTCGTCTATCTGGACCTCCGTAAGGCCTTTGACATGATCCCCCACAACATCCTTCTCTCTAAACTGGAGAGGTATGGATTTGATGGTTACATCCAGAGGGTAGTGGTCAACGGCTCAATGTCCAGATGGAGGCTGGTGACGAGTGGCGTCCTGCAGGGGTCCATATTGGGACCGGTGCTGTTTAATATCTTCATCAATGACATAGCCAGTGGGATCAAGTGCACCCTCAGCAAGTTTGCAGATGACACCAAGCTGAGTGGTACGGTCGACATGCCAGAGGGACAGGATGCCATCGAGAGGGACCTGGACAAGCTCGAGAAGTGGGCCTGTGTGAACCTCATGAGGTTCAACAAGGCCAAGTGCAAGGTCCTGCACCTGGGTCGGGGCAATCCCCAATATCAATACAGGCTGGGGGATGAAGGGATTGAGAG
>NW_008824196.1:1911821-1914294 GCF_000699105.1 Pygoscelis adeliae
AGACCTTATTGCAGCCTTTCAGTACTTAAAGGGGGCTCATAAAAAAGATGGCGGCAAACTTTTTAGCAGGGCCTGTAGCGACAGGACAAGGGGGAATGGGTTTAAACTAAAGGGGGGTAGATTTAGACTACATATAAGGAAGACATTTTTTTACGCTGAGGGTGGTGAAACACTGGCACAGGTTGCCCAGAGAGGTGGTGGATGCCCCATCCCTGGAAACATTCCAGGTCAGGCTGGACGGGGCTCTGAGCAACCTGATGTAGTTGAAGATGTCCCTGCTCATTGCAGGGGGGGTTGGACTAGATGACCTTTAGAGGTCCCTTCCAACCCAAAGTGTTCTATGATTCTATAATGTGAAGAACTGGGCAGGGGGTGTTGGTCTGGGAGGCAGCCATTGCTCAGAGGCTGGCTGGGCATCGATCTACTTGTGGGAAGTGGCGAGTGACTGCCTACGCATCACTTGTGTTCCCCCCTCCACCCCTCCATTCCTTTATTTAGACTGTCTTTATCTTGACCCACAAGTTTTCTCACTTTTGCTCTTTCTGTACTCTGCCTTGTCCCACAGGGTGGGAAGGTCGAATGTGTGAGAGCCTGTGCGATGCTTAGCTGCTGGCTGGGGTCAACTCACCGCAACTCCTTAGAAATATACTGCCCTTGTGCAATTCTTCCCTATTTTTCCAAATCAGTCATAGTTTTGTAGCCTCTGCAAATGTTGGCTGATCATGGAACTTTACAGTACAACCTATGGAAATGAGCGTGGTCCACAAGATCAGGTTTAGCTTAAGCACTGAGTCACATGCTTTTGGACTAATGAAGAAGCAGCAATTACTGCAAGTGTGTGCTAAAAGAGTATAAAAAAAATTAAAAGGTAAGGTCACAAGGCTAGTCCTTGTCTTTTCCATTCCTCATTTACTGAGGTCCCCTAGATTTTGTGTTAGGGTTAAAGGCCTGCTGCTTTGACAATTAACATCAATTAATGTTCATTGGACAACCCAGACAGACAGCGCCTTCCTCACGCTCTGTCTATAGCCTGTTTAAGAAGTTAGTAAAATGTAAAACTGAGATGAAATCAAGACAGAAAACAAAGTAAGTTAGTGGAGACTCAAAGACTGCATTGTCTACATCATTAATAGACCTCCACATTGTTTTTCTTTCCATTGGTATACATGTAAAAGCATCACTATGCTTCTCATAACTCTGACTAGCATGAACTAACTGACATTATTTGATACACTTTAACATTTTACAAAAACAGAAGCTTTCTGAGAGTTTAACATAGAATGGTTTGTCCACTACAACCAGTGAGTTCCAGCAGTGATCGTATTCATAAGCACTTGAAATTTTTAACAGAGTAGAACTAACCTTAGAATCTTATTCTCCACTCAGCTAACCTGGTTCCATTTTAACTCCACTATTTTCTATGAAATTACATCATCAATATAACAAAAAAGAGCCATCTTACTGAGAAAGGTTTTGTAATATTCTAGTTCAATGGTGAAGCCAAGCCGCATATTCCATTTCATTTTTAGCATACAGTTTACTTTCTTAAGATTTCTAATAAGAAAGAGAAACTTGAAATGTGTATACATATTAAAAGATAAGGCAAATGTTTTTATATGTGCATATGTGTATATATGGCTGTGTGAATTATGCTACAAGAGGTATATTCTATTGACAGTATCGTGGCACTTTCACATTTGAGGGTTATTCTGGAGCTCTGGCTCAGACTTTATGAAAATTGAGGAAACTCGCTTGAAGCCCAAAAGCAAGTATCTCAAGGATCAGTCTCTTATTTTATACAGCATCTTTCATGCAAGTATTTCAGAAGACTTTGCAGCAGATATAGAATAGTTAAAATAAAAAAGCAGATGAATGAGATAGAGATCAATGTCATTTCTTAAACAAATAAGAGACATTTCTTAGTGTCTTACAGTTAGGAAGTGTTAAATCTGAATTTTGCTAACTACCAAGTTACTGATCATAATGTCATTATACTGAAAATAACAAAAATATTGCCATTTATGCCTCACAGATTTTATAGCTTTCTCTAATCAGAATTTTACCAAAGCTTCCTTTAGAATTACTTTTATAAGTAGCTTTGTTTTCTAAATAAAATTAGAATTTGCTCCTTTGGTAGAAAGGGTAATAACTTTAGAGAAACATGAGCAAAATTATTAAAAAAATGATGTTAACTTGAAAACCTGGCAAACACATTTAATTTAGGAACCACTACATGACTCCTTTAGTTGTTTTCAATGTCCATTTGAGAGTTTAACAAGCAAAAGAACCTCCCAAGTATAATAAAAGTCCTTTTATAGAAGTGCTGGTTAGGAGTTTGCTTGGTTTTGCATGTATCATGGTGCAGATTTTCTGTTTATAAAACTTGATACGGTTCATTTATCATGAACACATTTACAAGACCTGCATCTGCAGAGAACCTGACTACACATTTAAAAAAACCATGTCTTTCCCT
>NW_008824196.1:1914315-1916359 GCF_000699105.1 Pygoscelis adeliae
CATTTCTTGTAAATATGATTTCTTTTGGAGATTTTGGGGTGTGGGGAGAACCACGTATATTCTCATGGGGTTCTTTCAGTGTAATAGACCCGCCAGTGAATGAAAGTATTTTGTGCTGAAGGTCTCAAGACTTGTAGACAGCAGATCAGCCACACCAGGATGGAGAAAGACAACAGCTGTTTGATGATACATGAGAAAGCAGAAATTGACTGACAACCAACAATTATTGGTTGTTTGGAGAAGACAGAAAATGAGGAGTACCTCTGCTGCAAAAATTGACCGCTGCACATATGGCATAGGCTTTGGAGCTGTTTTGCCTAACTGGAAAATTGCAATTAAGGAAGTCCGCTCATGCCAGCCTTCCTGCCAGGAAAGCTTCACTCCTGCGCTGCTGGGAAAGAAACCTCCTTGGACAGGGGCTCACCACCTCCTCTACATACCTCAAGGCACAGCACCTTTGAGTTTTACTCAGACCTCAGTGAAAGCAACAAAAGTTCATTATTGGGTCTTTTTAGCTTTTAAGTCATTTGTATTTGAATATTACAGCAAGAATCTTATTGAGTGTAAACTGACACAGCTACACTGATTTCAATCCTTTCATAGTAAAAATACAACATAGTGTTTCATTATTGATGTGTACCTAGCATACACATATTGTGCACTTAGTAAATCAACAAAAACTGTAAAAAGATGATATATATTTCTGTAGACTACGCTGACCTTTAAAACTATTTCCGAAATTTTTTCCCCTTCAAATTATAAGGCAGCCTATACTAGCGTTTTCAGCCTCTATGGGTACACTTAGATCTGGGAAAAAAATAGTACATAAAAAAAATTTGTACTGATATAATTGTAGTGTTTGGGCAGATAATGAACGAGAGGGGAATGAAACTCCAGCCAGGGCAACATGGAATGTGCCATGCAAAGTTTGCAATATTCTCAAATTTTCACCAGCGAAAAGCCTCAAGTCTACTTTGAATACATGTAAGTGGGTAAGTGATTCACAATATCCTTGACCTTATCCATATTTTTCAACTATTCCTGTAGACTGCATTCCTGAGACTAGGGTAGGTAATCCACATTTCCTTCATTCAGATATCAGACACTAAATCTCTTTTTCCTCTTGTAATAAGCATGTACTGCAGTCAGCCCTGTAGCGAGGGAAAGCTCTGCACACTGTTACTCATCCCAGAGCTGCTCAGCCCCATGTTGGCTTGGGGCTCCTCTGAAGATTTCTATTTGCTCAGTTTTGAAGGCAGAAGAAACTACAATTTACCACAAAAATCCCAGAGAAAGAGTAGATTAAGAGAATGTGAAAGACCGCAACTGCCGCTGCTACCACCTGCCAGTGGAGCGATCTAAATATGACAAAACCTGTGCCTGGGGTGCTTGGTGACTATCTCCACCCACCGTGGCCACTAAGGAGTTTGCATAACTATTATACAGCAAAACTACATACAAACTTGGAGCAACTGTTGCAGAAAATATTTAAGCAACTAATTATTTTTCAGTAAGGCAATATATAACACCACCCAAGTAACACACAGTCTTTTGGTGTAGATACTCAGGATTAAAATATTCAATATGTATATTATTCAAGAAGTCTTTTTAAAAGCTCAAGCTACCACATAGCTTTTTAATTAAAAAGCAGTATGGTGCCTTTGAAATTTACGTCACATGCTTTGTCTTCTATGGCATTTATATCTCTCCTACCTTAAACCTCATGGAAGACAAAATTTCACTTTTACCTCATTTAAAAAGTATCTATTAAAATCTGAAAGGACACAGGTTATATCAGAGCTTACTTTTTTTTTTTCTTAAACTATTCCAAATGTTTTTAATCAAGTCTTATAATTCTGGGGCCATTTGTTTATTTTAAATATCTGGAACACAGTCAAAATGGTACAAAGTTAACCTTATTTCTACATTAAAAAAATAAAAGTCAATAAATACCTGTTGATTACCTTAAAATTTGTATTTGAAGACACATTTTTGCTATACTTTTTACAGACCTGACATCTCTACTTCTTAAAGGCCTTCATAA
>NW_008824196.1:1916961-1922756 GCF_000699105.1 Pygoscelis adeliae
GAGGATCCAGGAAATTATAGGCCCATCAGTCTTACTTCAGTCCCTGGGAAAGTTATGGAATGACTCTTCCTGGGGGCTATCACAAGTCAAATGAAGCATGTGATTGGGAAAAGTCAGCATGGATTCACTAAGGGCAAATCGTGCTTGACAAACCTGATCGCCTTCTACAACAAAGTAACCTGCTCGGTTGATGTGGGGTGAGCAGTGGACATTGTCTACCTGGATTTCTCCAAGGCTTTCGATATGGTTTCCCACAGCCTCCTCCTAGAGAAACTGATGCATTATGGTCTAGACAAGTGGTCTGTGCAGTGGGTGAGGAACTGGCTGACAGACCGCACCCCGAGGGTGGTGGTAAATAGCTCCTTCTCAAACTGGCAACCTGTCACAAGTGGGGTCCCCCAGGGATTGATACTGGGCCCAAATCTGCTAGATATCTTCATAAGTGATCTGGGTGATGGGATCAAGTGTACCCTGATGAAGTTTGCTGATGATCCCAAACTGAGTGGGTAAGTGGATGCTTCAGAAGGGAGAGCCAGCCTGCAGGAAGACACGGGTAGGCTGGAAGAGTGGGCTAACCAGAACCTTATGAAGTTCAACAAGGACAAGTGTAAGGTCTTGCACCTGGGAAAACATAATCCAGGAGTGCAGCACAGGCTGGGATCTACCCGGCTGGGGAGCAGCTCTGTGGAAAGGGACCTGGGGGTCCTGCTGGACAACAAGCCCAATATGAGTGAACAGTGTGCTGCTGCGGCAAAGAAAGCCAACAGGATGCTGGGTTGCATCAACAAGGGCATCACCAGCAGAGAGAAAGAAGTCATTATCCCACTCTACTCAGCGCTTGTCAGGCCACACCTGGAATACTGTGCTCAGTTTTGGTCCCCGTTATGCAAAAAAAGATGTGGACAGGCTGGACAGGGTCCAGAGAAGGGCCACAAAGATGATCAAAGGACTGGGAAGCCTGCCACATGAGGAAAGGCTGAGAGAACTGGGTTTGCTCAGCCTTGAGAAAAGAAGGCTTAGGGGAGACCTTATCACCATGTTCCAGTGTTTAAAGAGTGCCTCCAAAGAAGATGGAGACTCCCTTTTTACAAGGAGTCGCGTGGAAAAGACGAGGGGTAATGCGTACAAGTTACTCCTGGGGAGATTCTGATTGGACAGAAGAAGAAAATTTTTCACAATGAGAACAAATCAGCCATTGGAATAATCTCCCCAGGGAAGTGGTGGATTCCCCAACATTAGGCACTTTCAAGATTCAGCTGGATGGGATGCTGGGCCATCTTGTCTAGACCATGCTTTTGCCAAGAAAGATTGACCTTGAGGTCCCTTTCAACCTGGTATTCTATGATTCTGGAAGTGGTGATGAAGAAGAGAATTGGAGAAAGTAGTCTCTTGGTCTTCCTTTTCTGTAAAGCACTTTATGGTGCAGTAATATATATGACAAATCATATATTAAATAATATTTTCATGAACAAGTTTTCCTACCATAGAAAATGCAGTGTATATAACACAATACCTTCAGAATTCTTTTATCTTAATGAATCCTAACACCACCATTCCCTAGTTATTAGGGCATCACATTCTTACACAAAACTTACAGACATTCATACCCTTTTCCTTAATTGATTACATCTAAATAAAAAATCCCCAATATATTTTGGAAGACTAAAAAGTGATTGCGTTTTCACTTCTTAGTTACTAATCCTTCTTACAATACACCACAACCTGGAACTTTATAAAGGGCATCAAGTTTTATAATACAACAAAGTCAGTAACTTCTCATGAAACAAGTTCATAACTGAATGGTGATCACTTCAGCTTGTATTTTTAAGCAGGAGGAAAAACATAGACAGACAGCCCTAGACATTAATTTATCCCTACTCTGAGCAGATAAAACCATTAGCTTTTGATACGTATTAATAAAATGCTCTTTTTGTGACAATCATCTTGGAAGAAAAGTACAAGGCAACACTAGTAAACTTTTATGCCTCACCAGGCTTCTGGACAGGTCTGTAAGTGGAATCAATGAAAAAAAAAATCATTTATGTGATGTGCCACTCCACCACCACCACTCCCGGCCAGTTATCAAGCTTGGCATTTTCCCCCCTTTCCTCTGCAGGAAGAGCAACTCTTCATCTTAATGAGGGTAATGATGAGCTTCTTGCCTATAATTGCATTGAATTTAACATAAGATTTTAAATTATACCATTAGAGGATAAAGCAATTTTTAAGTTTAATGCCATCTGAACCTATATTTAACTGCCTATGAATTTCAAATCTCCAATAACAACATGAGTTACATAGTTGATCCTTTTTTTTCAGTTACAAATTAATTTGTGACTCCTACTGAAACAGTTGAAATTAAAGGCCCCTTAAGAATGTGAAAGAACTTACTCAAGACATTATGGACTTCTGAGAAGGAAGTGAGAATCATATTTGCAACTGAGTTTGAGCTCCTAGTGTAGGGCTAAGATAAATAGAAAAATAAGCTTTATAGCATATGCAAGTATTTCACGAAGAAATCCTTCCACATTAATCCAGTGGGGGGGGTGCATGTGTGAAGACAGACATACATGTGCATATTTTAATATATATAAAAAATATAAAAATATGTACAGATACATCCTCCCACTCACATCCCTATGGGAGACTGTATCATTTAGTCTAATGACTACTACAGGAAAGACGACTAGCATTTAAACCCCCTTTCTTCTATTTTATTGATTTTACATGAGGGCTCTTCCACCTGAGCTGTAATGTCTGTCCTTCAAACTCATCTATTAAACTATCTTAATTCATATGAAAAATGAAACATTCATTATACCGAAGGGGCAGGCTGTAACTCAATGACATACACCTGAGAGTCTCAAAGATTTAAACAGTAGTGGTCCAGTGTTCAGTGTCATGTCTCTGCTTGGTATTTAGTAACAGTCTGATGGCAGCAGGATGAGACCATGGTGTGCTGGTTTTGGCTGGGATAGAGCTAATTTTCTTCATAGTAGCTAGTATGGGGCTGTGTGTTGGATTTGTGCTGAAAACAGTATTAATATAACACAGGGATGTTTTAGTTACTGCTGAGCAGTGCTTACACAGAGTCAAGGCCTTTTCTGCTTCTCACCCCACCCCACCAGCCAGTTGGATGGGGGTGCACAAGAAGTTGGGAGGGGACACAGCTGGGACAGCTGACCCCAACTGACCAGAGGGATATTCCATACCGTATGATGTCATACTCAGCATCTAAAACTGGGGGAAGAAGGAGGAAGGGAGCGATGTTCGGAGTGATGGAGTTTGTCTTCTCAAGTAACCATTACTCATGACGGAGCTCTGCTTTCCTGGAGATGGCTGAACACCTGCCTGCTGATGAGTAGTGGTGAATGAATTCCTTGTTGTGTTTTGCTTGCGTGCGCAGCTTTTAAACTGTCTTTATCTCAACCCACGAATTTTCTCACTTTTACCCTTCTGATTCTCTCCCCCATCCCACCGGGGGGAAGTGAGCGAGCAGTTGTGTGGTGCTTGGTTGCCGGCTGGGGTTAAACCATGACAAATGGTCTGCTGTGTAGCTCAGTAAAGTCTCAAGGTATCATGTACTTTGCCATGGTGCTTTTTTGGTTCATTTTTGTTGTATACACCTGTTTGCTTCCTGTACTATACTTAGACTGAAAACTTTGTCTTTAGTATTTGTACAGCACTCAGACCAGTGGTGACCTGGCTCACAAGCAGAGCTGCTTGTATTAATACTGTAGAGTACAGAGATACATCATAATAATTGTAAAATCCTATAGATGGAAATATGTTTTAAGGTTTCAGTAAGAGCAAAGACATGTCTAGTTAGTTAAATAATGATAAAACTTCTAAGTTTTCAAAAGTATTCGGTATTATTTCTAAAGATTTTATAAGTTTAGATTTGACCAAGAAATCCATTTAAAATTAAGCAGGTAAACTATGAAATGAAGAACAGAGCTTAAAAGAGAAGAAAGAAACTATTTGCAAGCCTGTTACTGGGAATACAAGGAAAATAAAAGCTTATGAAAGAAGTAAGCGTTCAACATCCAACTGGAAAATAAATGAACCCTTGGCTCTCCATCGTGTGCAGTCCTCTTCTATTGGCCCTCCACATTACTCTATGCACTGCTTATTCAGTGTTTTGCTTGCACTGGATTCCTGTGAGCCAAAGATACTACAAATAACCTTAATCTTTCTCAGTACAATCTATACATACCTGTTGTTAGTAATGATATTAAGCCTTAAAGGAAATTTAGACTACCACTATTGTACATTGCTAATGTACACAGAGGTTTTTCCTTCTTTCTTTGATCACTGAAACAAATAGTATAGTTCAAAAGAAAGTAAAGCAAATCTGTAACTACGACAGTTTATAATATATTAAAAAAAAAATCAGTATTAGTACAATTTCTTTCTGAACTTAGCCAGTCATTGTATTTGCATGCTAGTTGAATAGTTGTAAACAGAGCCATCAGCAGAAAGTATAAAATGGGTCCTGAGGCCAATTACAGAAAATATTCAATTATCCAGTCTTAACGATTACAGCTTGGATGAAATTAATATTGGCTATTGTTTTTCACAGGTACAAGCAAGATTGTATCTGTAAATAATCACTCCTTCTGGCATATGTCCCCTGAATCCAGGCTCATGGGAACCAGACCTCCAGGCTGCCAGCAAGGGATCCCCTCCCACATCCCCATCTCCACTGAGCCACTAGCTGGGGTGAGCAGAGATCAGTATTGTGTGGGAGAACGACAGGTGTCCCAACAGGTAAGCAGAGATCCAGCCTGAGAGCCCACTCCCTCAAAATCCTGCTTCTGAGGGAAGTAAGTCCTGGAAAGGACCGTGACAGGAAGAAATTTAACAAGGACTCGCATTAATAACTGAAGGGAAAGAAAAAAAAAATTGACCGATTTTGGCCACTTAAACAAATGGAATTTGCAGAAACTGTGCAGAAGTAGGAATGGCTATTCTTAAGGAACTTTGGTATTTCAACATTTGCTTTTAGCTTAGACCAGGACAACATGTTGAAATTCAGAAACAGTGAATTAACTTTCATAGTTTAATTAAACTAAGTGAAAATTTTTAATGTTAACAAGTAGTAAGAACATTTTTTTGTTTGTTTATTTATTTGGTAATTCAAACTAGTGGGGGTTTTTTTGTTTGTTTTAGAAAAGAAAAATAAAAATCAAGAGACATGAGGATTGAGTGGTATTTCCTTCGAGTGCCATGACTCCTCATGAGGGTCTATATCAGATTCCTTACCTTTATACTCCTGTGAACAAATTATATTTCATGTAATGTTCCCACTAGCGAACAGGGAAAAAGCTAATGCAACACAGGTAAAGTAAAAGCTAATGTCCCTTCACCCCCTAAACAAAAGACACCGTTCCCAGCAAAGAATAAGGGGCCCACCTACACATCTAACTTGGAAAAAAAAAAGCAGATGACAACCTAAACTAGAATTTCAGGAAAATTGAAGTTTTCTATAAGAAATGACTGATTTTCTAGAAGCCACATTTCCAGAGAAAAATTTCACAACAGATCATTAAAAGTTTGAGAAGTTTGTCATTGAAAAAAACCCACCACCCAGAATTAAGTGTATTTCTCAAGAGACTTGTAATCTTAATCATTTTAGTACAGACACACAGATAGAGTACACAGTATTCCCCTCTGCAGCTCAGACTACTAATTTGTCTTACTGTTTTCTGTTTTGAGACTATTCAGAATATACATGATCCGCCAACTCAGAAACCTTATATTTCCCAAAAGCAAGGGGGGGGGGGGGGGGGGGC
>NW_008824196.1:1922781-1931792 GCF_000699105.1 Pygoscelis adeliae
AACACACAAGCAAAGAATGCATAATTGTTTTCAAGGCATCTTTGAATGCCTACTAGCTGTTGAAGTCATACAGGCAATTTAAAACAGCCTTACAGAAATCTCTTTTCCTTACATCCTATGTACCAGATATTCTATTTTGTTTGAAGCAGAGCCAGAAGTTTCATACTTGCAACCAGACATTACATAGACTTCTGGGGCTAGCAAGACTTCTACCCTTGTGTCTCCAAGTAACACTACGCTGGTGGTACTACCGGAAAATGGTACTACAATTAGCACTACATGAACTTATAATACAAGGTGAGACACTAACCATGAGACAGCTTGTTTTACTGTTAAAATCCAGCCATATGTTTATGTGTATATACTTAAGAATTCAGAAGGCATTGCAGACGTGTCGGCAATCCTGTAAAATAGGTTTTACATACAACTAATGCACACTGAGAAAGACGTTCTGTTTAAGTACCATGTTACATAATCCAAAAATTATATCAAATATAGGAAAGACACCTGTCAGATTTACAAAGTCACCTCTCAGGTTACCTGTCACAAACCACATTCTCTGACACACACTCCACATCTCCCCGAACTGTAGGTGAAAACAGTGTTACAATTGTAAACTAAGACAGCCAGAAGGTAAGAATTAAGAATTAACAGAATGAAGATTGCTTCTGCAAATTTAATAACACCTCCTGAACAGACAGAATTTTGATACAGATGTTAAATGCATAGTCACATCCTTTAACTTGAAAGTATTCAGTATTTAATTTTTACCCACATCATTTAATAAGTGACCTCATGCCTTATTTGCTGTGTACTATTGAACTATGAATTGGGAAAGAATTATCATTTCCCCTGATGAACTGTTTGGTGGCAGGTATCACACTAGTATCAGAGTGCTTCCCAAGTCTAATTATTTTCCACAGGCCTTCACTGAGACAAGGATCTATTATTATCCACATTACACAGAAAGGGAGTTAAGACAAATGGAGTATAAAGTCAAAGTATCTGCTAATTTTGTATACCTGTCCTGGTTTCAGCAGGGATAGAGTTAACTTCCTTCCTAGTAGCTGGTACAGTGCTGTGGTTTGGATTTAGGATGAGAACAAGGTTGATAACACACCGATGTTTCAGTGGTTGCTAGGTAATGCTTACACTAGCCAAGGACTTTTCAGTTTCCCATGCTCTGCCGACTGAGAAGGCTGGAGGTGCACAAGAAGCTGGGAGGGGGCACAGCCAAACTGGCCAAAGAAACATTCCATACCATGTGACGTCATGCTCAGTACATAAACTGGGGGAAAGCTGGCCGGGGAGCTGCTGCTCGGGGACTGGCTGGGCATCGGTCGGCCGGTGGTGAGCAATTGCACTGTGCATCACTTGCTTTGTGTATTATTACTATTATATTATTATTATAATTTTATTTCAATTATTAAACTGTTTTTATCTCAACCCACGAGTTTTTCTCACTTGTGCTCTTCCAATTGTCTCCCCCATCCCACCGGGGTGGGGGCGGGGAGTGAGCGAGCAGCTGCGTGGTGCTCAGTTGCCGACTGAGGTTAAACCACGACAATACCTAATTTGAGACAGATGGGATGTGATTATTTACTCCTGTATACCACTTCATATTCCCAAATCAGAGCTCTCATTAATAAATTTAGTTAAACTTAAAGTGCTCAAAGACTGAGCTAAAGGCCACGAAGATTATCTCTTCCCTCATCCTCTTACTTACCTCATCCTACTCTCACCAGCCAAGATTGCTAAGACTTTTTCTCTGCCCAGCTTCACTCTATTTTCCTTCGTGAGCTACTCTTGCTCTAAGTTTCCTATGTCCCCTCTCCAGCCTGTTCCTTTCACACCTTGTCACTAATGGACTTCCGAATTCCCAAATCCGTCTGTCAGCACAGATTCTCTTTCTGCTGTCATACCTTCCTTTCATCAAAGCTATCTCAGTTCTTCTTCCTGCATTTCAGGTCCATTCTGAGACTCTTCTTCCTTCTCCCTGCAGGACTGATCCTAGTCTCTTAACCTTTGCCCCGATCTCTCTTTAAATGTGTGCATTAATCAAAGTTTTCAATTATTTTTCATAGGTAATAGATGCTATTATGAAATATGTTAAGCATAACAGGCAAGAATTGATAGGTACTCTCTGCATTAGGTTTGAGCACAAGGAAACCAAATGACTGTAACATGGGGTATCATGTGCTAAAGAGATCACACATATCTGCAGACTTAGAGGACTAATGTCTTCATTAGAAAAAATAGTGGCTTATTTAAAATATTTATGCTTCTCAAAGTATCAAGAGAAAGCGTACCTATAAAAGCATCATCAATATGTGTAACAGCCTTTACAAGTTTTACAGCAAATATATCTAGACGTGCAAATATTCTCATTTGTAAGCATATTGAGGCAGTGAGGAGTTATGCATTATTTGCTGGCCAGCAAAGAAGCAATAAAACAAAGATAAGCATACTTTCAGAGCAAATATTCCCACAGCTAAGTACAAACTGTGAGTTACAACAGCATAATCAACTATTAGAGAAAGTCTTACATCAAATATAAAGCCTGCAAAGCTGAATTTCTTTACAAGTATATTTAAGTAACAACTCCTATTAGTCTAGAACACACCACAGACAACTCTGCCCCACAACCCTAATAGCAAACGAAGACACATGGCATTGAATAAATCTCACAGTTTGATTAGCATCATCGTAGTGAAAGTCAAGACTATGGCAAACAGTCCCAGAAGCAAACACTCAAACATGAAGCTGAAGTTCATCAGCCTGTTCTAATTTCAGTCAGTAGCTAAGTACCACAAGAGATTCCTACTGTAGTAGTGAGACACTTACCAAAGGCATTCGCCACACCAAGTCCACTTTTCCAGTAATTCAAGACCAGCATTGAACACTGCTGAAAGTGTTTATTTCTTCTTATGCACTAATCTTAGGACTCAGCCATACTTTGAAAACCATACCCTGTAATTTAGACTATGGGATCAAAACAACAAAGGGTGACAACATCTGGCATTTTATACTCAACACTGGCATTACTGCAATAACGTAGGTATAACTGCAAAGCTCTAACAGACTCTCTATACAATGCTTCTTTTTCTTTATGAAGACAAACTACTAATTTATGCTAAATCTGCCTTTTATAGTCTACTCCTTCATATAATAGCATTATTTTCTTTTCCTTAGCCATATCAATAGCACAACTCTTATTCTTGGAAAAACAAACAAAGAAGACCAACCTATAGTTTACCAGTAGGAAGTGTACAGTAAGAAGCAACAAGGAGTCTTTACCTGTCTTTAGGGAATAGCTCAAAACCGTTTCTGAAGGCTTGACAATGACTTATCAGAATCCTCACACCTAAGAAACATAGTCCTAAATCAGTCTAAATCAGAAAAGCCTGTTCTCATCTTTCTCTTCATATTCCTATACCACGAGGCAAGCTCACATCACACAGTTTTGGTATTAGGTAGTTGACTGAGCACTCAACCTGCCTTTAGAGGATTACTGCAGATGGTCTCCAAAAAAAAAAAAAAACCCAAACCCCAAAAAAACAACAATAAAGACCCAGAATCAGAAGCAGCTGATGCTGCAGCAATTCTTTCACAGTGGCCTGGCTTGCATCTCCCCATAGATGAGATTATTCAATAACATACAATACTGGAGGGCAGTAAGCATCTATAAAAACTAAGGGTCAAATTCTGATCTTATTTAGAACATGTAAATGTCTACTAGATTGAGAAAGAGCAAAACAGAGGTAGAAATGTTACCTTGTTGTCTGTGAAATTAAATACTCCTGTGAACCAACTCAAGGTGATCTATACTTTTGACAAAAATCCTCTGTCTCACCTGGTCTTTGTTCATATTCCCCAATTTGTGATTTTAAAAGGGATACATACATTAGGAATAATATTTCTTTCATTAATTAAAATCACACCTTATTATAATTGATTATCAGGATAAAAATGACATAATGAGCTTGAACTTTTAAGGATTTTTTAAACAGAGCTGCTAAAATGCTTTCCTTTCTGACCCTCCTCCCATCTGCATCATATGAGCAGATGCCTAATTTACTAGCACAATTAACTTTCTCCTTCTGTGCTAGAGATTTTTAATTGTAATATGTATAGAAAGAAAAATTAATAAAGGTACTATATTTTGCCCCTCTAAAAATACTCTCTTATATTTAAATAAAGAAATAGTCTGAAATGCACAGTTTGAACAAGAACTCTGTATTCAGCACTATAAAAAAAAATTAGGCCAACCCTTCCATGATCCTATATTTAGGTTTAGCTTTGCATATTTTAAATTATTCACTTTTATTTTTAATTACCAAAATTTTTTGCATTAATTGGGATAAGTGCTAAAAATCCAGCAAACCCAAACCACAGAATTTTTAACAAATATTCCCATGTATTCACCTCCATCACTCTCAAACAAACAGAACCCAATATAGACAACATATTATGTATTTTAGTAAACATACTCTAATTCTTCACATGCAAATAGACTAGTTATTCACTGGGAACAGGGAAATATCATTTTGTTGTCCACTAAGGATGCTTAATACCATGTTATGAAGTGAGAGTTCTCATTTTCCGAAGCTGTTATGCTTTGTAATGTAAATGCACCAATGAAAGGAGGGTCTCATGACTGCAGATGAATTGCACTACATGAGTGAAAATAATTACTGCTGTTCTAAGAAATGAATTTGGTGACTTCAGCACATTTTATATAATGATAAATATAAGCAGCTGGTGCAGGTGTTCTCAGACAGTAGAACATATTTCTTTACTATTTCAATTTTACTAATTTCTCTGCATAATGTCTTGCATAGTCATGTGCAGTGAGAAGATATGAGTAAGACTGTAGGTTCTGAAGAAGCTAGCTGATGTAAAAAATAACTTGTAAGTATAGCAAAAAGAAGGGAATTTTCCACTGAAACATTATGATGTAATATTGTTGTTATTATTATTAAAACAGAAATGGAGATATATATTGTGAGACTTTGAGGTGGCAAGAATAAAAGACATATGTCTTTTTACATTTCAAAATGTAAATATTGATGGTATGAATGGGAAAGAGAAAACTGTAAGAAACAAATTCCTACACCAAATATTAATAATAACAATGATATAGTTTAATTACCAGGGTGGCTCAAGTCTGGTGCTGTTTGCTGTATTACACACAGCAATATTCTGAGGATCAGTATATACATATGGGGAAAATAAAAAGAAAAAAAAGAACAAAAAATCTACATCCCTAAAATGATAAATAACTGAATTTTAAAAGCATTTTCTTACTTGTGCATATAGTTTTGACTCACAGTTTATTAATATTTGATATCTATACTACATTAGGAAGAGAGACAGGGATCTATAAATCAATGCCTGACAAACAGATATGTCCAATACCATCTTCTTTCTGACCTTTTCAGACTAGAGGCCTCCCCTGGCATGCACATGAAAAGAATGTACAAGCCCAGTGATTGTCAAGATTATACATTTAAGTCTTAATTACAAATAGTGATACTTCATCACAGCCTAATTCAGAAATTAAATTTAGTATTTCATTCAAGACAAAAGTTATATTTTTTTGAATTGTTAAAAGTGCCAGATAAATTATATGCTTACATCTACACATAGCAGAAATAAGAAATCTGTTTTCTAGAGCATTCTGTGTAGATTCTTTTCTATTTACTACAAAGGAATACAGTTTTCTTTTTGTTTATTTCAGACTAGTTTCGTGTGCAGTGATGGAAGCACTACTCTACTTTTCTATCCCCACTTAGCAGAATTCATATCTGTATGGAATGATTTTCTGCTTTCATTTCCTTTGTCCCGATTACCAAATATATTTTCTATCATCTTCTATTTTATCTTCTATTGCAAAATGTCATCATAGATCCCACATGTCTACCTATATTAGACATCTGCACACAAAAATACAATGAAGAATTTTTTTCATTGGAATTTATAATGCTTGATAATAGGAACATTCCAGAGAGGCTGCTTGTTTTTGACAAAGCCTTGACAACTGCAAATGCTTCTGATGAAAGTCTGCTTGATTTCCTTCAAGCTCATATGGCTGGACTTTCGGTAGATCACTTTATAAGCATTAGTTTCCACTGGAAACTAAAAGGAAAATATTTATATGAGATACATGGAGGAGGAGGAAGAGGCGTGGCTGGAATCTTGGTCATGGGCAAGTGGCAATGCAATAGAAACCAATGAAGGAAGGACAAAGAGAAAGAAATGGAGAAAATAGTGTTCAGGCATGAAGATAAAGAACTTAACTTTCTGTTTGTAAAGGTAAGACAAGACATCCAAGACAGGAAGAAGGGTGATATAACTTTGGCAAAGGTGCAAGTATTTCATGTAAGTTAAGTTCCAAAACAGAGGTTACTATTGCATTTGAACCTCTGATTTCAAACTTTTAAAATCAGACCTGAGCTTGTCCAACCTTAGGAGTTAGCTCTGAGATAAAACAAAACATAATATACAAATACATGCAAACTAAATTTTAGGAAGCTTGGAAGCTGGTCCAAGATAAGCTCCTCAGATGTTTATTTTTTAAAATACATATTTTTTATTTTTTTTAATATGAGAATGTCTGATTGCTTAAGATATTTATTTGATGTATAGCTTCATTATTGGGGAGCTAAAATTTCCTCTAATGAAAGATGAAGTTGATTTGAGTTTCATCTGAAATAAAATTGGTCTATTTATCTAATTTTTAATTGTATGAGAAGACATTACTGTGTTTATGATTATGCATACATGATGGAGATTTACTCTTTTAAAATAATTTCTTTTTATATTGCCACCTTTTTTCACTTCTTTGAGGGAAAAGGCAGGGATGTGGGAGCATGAACATTAAGTTATTTGCCCTGAGTTCTTTTTTTCACTGCTTTTTATGGACAATTCTCATTTGTACCTTCAATGTTTTTATTAAAAGCGTTTCCTTCTGATCCTGCAAGTAGCGAAAAGAGTGGAGTGCAAATAATTCCATTGTCACTATATTTTTTAAGTCGCAACAAACTTATTTCTTTGCAACACTTTTTGAGAGCAGGAAAGAAATAATTTATGGGGTTTTGTTGTTGCTTTGTTTTTGTAGTTCCCTTATTTATCAGACTCCACGTATGTAACAGCCTTGTAAATTGAAGTTACAGTCTAGCTGAAATGGAGAGAGAGAATGGTTTCCTCTCTTTGAAAGTAAAAAAAAATTTATTTCTTAGGATTTTTGGCATTTGGGGTTTTTTTGTTTTGTTTTTTCATTTCACAGATATAAAGCTTAAATTACCTAGTGTAGAAACATTGTAACTTTTCTGCTTTTTGATCATAAGACTTTAATGGATACAATTTGGCCATTCTATTCAGTAATTAGATTTGGAGTCCACTAATTTAAATAGTTACTGCAGTAATCTCTCTGTAGGAATTTATGCAGTGCTGTTATATTAAATCCATGGGTATGGTGCACATAAGTATTCCAACGAGATCAGACTGTACTTATGAATAGCTTCAGGAGGTGAGGTTGGCCATTTGAGTAGGCAAGACTATGAGAATTAACAAACCCTTTAATATATCTATTTTTTTTAATTAATAAAGGTTGTTTGCACCCTTGCTTTAATTCTCCTCCACAGTCAGTAGCACTTCCAAATGAAATGTTTTGTTCTACAATCAGAGTGCCTACAATCATCACAGCTATCCCCGGAAGATAGTACGTGTCACAATAAGATGAATTTATATTTTTTAAAAATGGAGGTGATTTTGACATGATATGTTATACTTAGAACAAATACATTTTAGAATCAACTGTCCCAAGTCCATTGCCAGCCCAAAATCATTGATTACTGTTATATATGGTCCCAATCAAGAGTCATGAAGGGAAACAAATTTTACTGTTTACAGGTGCGGGGTTTTTTATTCTTGCAACTCCTGCTGCACAAGAAAAGTTTGGAGGAAACATTTAACCTGGCTAGATCCGTTGGAAGACTTAAAAACAAAATCCAAACAGCAGCCTACGAAATCATTTAGCATGCTAGAGAACCTGAGGTTCTCGGTAATGGATACAACCTGAAGTATAAGGTATGCAGAAACATATGATCCTTGTCTAAAAAGCAAGTACATTTGAGAGAAGGGGAGAAAGAGCTTTCTGATTACTTTGGAGTGTGATTGCACAGTACAGATTTAAGTGAACCAAATTGCAGGCTGCCACTAAAAGGGATGGTCCCACTCTTCCCCAGCATCCTGGCATTATAGGCACCCCACTGTCTCAAGCTGAATCTAGCAATGCTGCAACTGCGGTTCAACCAACTGAAACTAGACAGGTAAAAAAAAAGGATTATAATTACTTAAAACAGGAAAGTACAAGAATCAGAAGTGATATGAGGGGGAGCTTGGGAACATGCTGCTGGAGAGGAGGATGGCAGAGAAGGACTGTTGCTTTTGGCAGCATCCCGTGTTACAGCAGACAATGTACTGCAAAACCTCACTGTTAGTGTTAGCAGAACAAACATTTTTTTTCTCTCTAGTTTTTATTTGTCTTTTATAAACATTTGTGGCTGTTTTCTATTTGGATGCTGTGAACACATTTTTTTGCATTGTTCCATAATCTAAAATGAATATATGTTTGTCTTTACCTCCTCCCCCATTTATTTCTCTTGCTCTGCAGTACATATGGCTACACCTCACTCGGTATGACAGCCCCCACTGTCATTTTTCTTAGCAGCCTACCAACCATCAAGTTCAGGTTGTCACTATCACTTCCAAAGTTTGAGAAAATGTCTATGCATCACCACTTACCTACGTTGTTAAATCTTTTGCTATACAGCTTCTGTCAATATTCCTATATCTGGTTGGACATTGGCTGCTTCTTGCAAAATTACTGTTCAAAAAAACTTTTCTGCCTCATACCAGTTTCACTTGTTTCACTCTCTACAACTACCTGAACGGAGGTTTGTCATGGTTTAACCTCAGTCGGCAACTGAGCACCACACAGCCACTCG
>NW_008824196.1:1932498-1946456 GCF_000699105.1 Pygoscelis adeliae
CTTAGGGATATGGTTTAGTGGTGGACTTGGCAGTGGTAGGTTAACAGTTGGACTCAATGATCTGAAAGGTCCTTTCTAACCTAAATGATTCTATGATTCTACGATTCACAAATTCATCCATAAAGGTCCCTTTCTATTATCATTTAAAGCCTTCCAAATGCCTTCCCTGCCCATATTTCCTTAAAACAATTTTTGTGTTTGACACTTCCACTAGCCTGCCAGCGGGGAGGAAGCATTTTGAGGTTCCTGAACACTTGGATAACATTTAGCACATTGTGGATTCCACCTTCAGCTAAAGAAATGATAGCAGAAAATCTCCACAGTTTACCAAATGAAAAAGAAAAGCTAGTACAAAGTGTTAGGAATGAGTCACTTCTTGTGAACTTTCAAGTAACTTAGGATTTTTTTCAAATAGAATCTCTTACTATGTTATTCAGCACACATTTTTTACAGTCTCCATTATGTTTCACTACACATCATATGCATAATGCAGGCATGCACACATATAATTCTATAATCAAACCTGCATTAGGCAATTAGTCAAGGGATGTTAAGTGGACCCTTTGCTGGTGATATTTTTTTAATAGAATTGTTTTATAACTCTAGTCCAGCAACAAGTTTACAAAATGCCTGCAACACTGACTTCTGGAGTTAAATAAGAATCATCACATGGCTGAACCAGATACTGCACTTACTGTTGCATTTTTGTGGCCTGGGTAGTTGAGTACTGGTGGCCTGTAAAAAAGCTACTTTAAAGGTAATTTATGTCATTTACTGCAAGCTGAAACCTTCTCTATTACTCACCAACTTCTTTCCCCAAACCTACAGTCCTTCAGATCAATTTGTTTCACCTTCTCCACAAATCATTCAAATCAGTTTGACATTTTCAGCAAGAACTACAAAACCTGCAGTATAAAAGTATAAAATGTATATGAAGTATCTCACTTCATACACATTTTATATATATTCTGTACCCATGCTTTCCCAGGCTGTCCAAACTATATTTTTGCTAAATACTAGCTGTACCTGGCATACATTTCTACTAACATGTTTATCTAATTCTTCTTTTTACAGGAACATAAGGACAACAGGCCTCTATACATGACTTAAAGATCTTAAAGGAAATTTAAATATATGACTAAATTATCAGTAGTCTAACGTTTTGGACTAGCAATATAAGTTGTTCAGTGTTTTTTTGTGAGCAGGTTTTTTTCCCTGCTTTTAATTTCAGTCACAAAGCATGAGAATCACTTGCCTGAACACAAGTATTGAGTTCCAGTTTTCAGACACTGTCTCCAAGGTATCCCACCTAGCCACCAGCTGCTGCTCTAAAAAGTCTCTCACTTGTAATCTCTGTACATCTATCAGCCCTGTGTGCCTGCCTCAGACACTCAAAAGTATGTAAAATGACAGTAGGTGCCCACTTTTGGAGAACTGAAGCTACTGTTTGATTGAGAAGCTTCTAAAATTTTAGATAAGGGAAAGCTTGGGAGCCGAAAGAGTCTTGTTTTCAATTGAAAAAGTTTCATGGAGAGCAATGATTATTGTAACTCGTGTGTTAAAAGAATAAAATATTCTGGAGTCCTTCTGGCACCTTAAGGTGCCTTCACTACTATTACATCAAAAGATTTGGCCTCCGTTTCAGCCAGATGTGCTGTGTATGTGCTTCCATCTCAGGCGAGACACATGCGCACAAACACAGAAACACACAACACGTACACACACACACACAGAATGCGCAGATTTCTTGGCTTTCCTTGCTTTCATGACATGACCACCTTTCTTTTCCAGACTGTTTATGTAGATTTTATAAATCCACCATAATCATCAAGTCCTGCTGACCCTTGGTGGAATATCCAAGTCGTGAAAAGGAAAGAGTAGGGATTACCACACAAGTAATTCTACCAAGGTATTTCTTCGAATGACAAATCCTTCACTAGCCATCATTATGGCCCTGTGTCAAAAAATCAATAAAAATTAACACATTGAAAAGAAGATAGAAACAAATAAACCTAAAGCACCGTAATGGAAAATCCTTCAAGGTTGTGCAGGTAAGAACCTTGTCAATAACTGGGCACAGTCTCCTTGGTAGTAATTCTAGCTATAGAAATACTGCTTCAGTTTTCTTCTTTTCTTAACAAGGATACAAGTTAAACTCTACTGAGTTACCAGGGAGCAGGGAAAGTGAATGTGGAAGTTACTCTATATAATAAACAAGATTAATACACAAGATTAATACACAGTGCAGTGTATTCAGAGAAGATATTCTTATTCGAAGCTTTTTCAGTAATAAAATGTTCTCCCTTACTGCTCTGTGCCACAGGCTTTAGGGAAGATGTTTGGCATCTCAAGTAATGTTAAGACACTAAGTGATTTATATGAACGGGGTGTGTTGTCCAGAGCAATGAATAATTATTTGTCCCTTGAAGTGTTTGGGCAGCAACAGTATCAACACTGAAGCTTCCAAGGCAGTAAGACTGTCTACTGAAATTTGTCATGAGACATTTACTGAAATATCACGGTCTAAATTTTTATTATAAAAAGCCCAACCTTATGAAAATCTAATGATCTTAGACGAAGGATAATTGACTAGATACTCTGGTAATGCAGCAAAAGACCAGTGCATAGGTAACAGGTTTTATATAAAAGTTGGGGAGATATCTGAACATTTCTAAGCTTGTCTGAAGCAGGTTTCTGAATTTGTCTTTTAAAACATACCCCTCACTATCCAAATATGCCACTTTTCTTTATCATGAATTAGGTTTCTAATTCTCCTAACAAAATATTATATTGCTATTTTAGGAAAATAACTGAAATAAAAGTAAAGGAAGTTTAAATTTCCACAATTACACCTTTTAGTTTAATTGGATTTTTTTCCCAGAAAATGCCTCTGTGACAGAAACTTATCATAGTATCACCGCTCTCAGTAGAAAAAATACAAAAAATATTCATAACAGAATTTATGATTATTATGTTATTAATTAGTTCCATCACACAATGCTACATGCTACATCCTTTTTCAAGTGAAACGTTGTCTTTGAACTACTGATTCTTAGCTTTTATCCTGTTCTTTCAGTTATTGCTTTAGAATCTTATGCATTTGACCTAAGTTCTGCATTTTCTGTTATAAAAATAATACTCTAAATATTTTGGGGGTGTAAGTCAGTTAATTTGACTATAATTAATTCCAAAATATGACTGTTCATGTTCTTTGATATTTTAAATGAGGTTTCAATTGAATTGCAGGTCCTTTGGGAAGATGGACTTCAGAACTGTTATTTTTAGAATATCTGTATTGTGAAAACATTCTTGAACTTGAAATAAGTCAAGAGTCTGTACTGATGGAATAACGTGCAAAGACTTCAATAGAACACAATTACTGTTTCATTGTTTTATTACTGTAGCATGTCTTTACGAGCCACAAACGAAATCTAGATAAAAAATCCTTAAACAAAATCGTTCGATCATCTGTAAAATATATGTAACCCTGTTCTTGCATTAAATAATACCTACATATAAATATTTATACAGGAATCTCCCTTTCTAAAGTCACCTTTCCAAATAAATAACTCTAAAGTTAAATTATAAACAATTATAAACAATTATAAACAGGAAGAGCTGCTATAGAATATAATTATCTGGAGAAAAAAAATCTAGAAAAAGAGGCTTGACAAAATGCTTAAGTAACCAGCTTCATCTCTTTCACCAAAGTCAATGCAAATTTCATTGTATGTGTCAGAAATCCAGTTTCTTTCATAACGCCTCTGAAACAGAAAAAGTATGGGAAGCCTTATTGTCCTAAATTGACATACTGACCTAAATTTATCTGAGAAAAAAGCAAGGGACCCAGTGACAGAGACATCTCATAAATGAAAATGACAGGTTATAACTTAGAAATCGAAGAAGAAAGGATGAACATTTGGCCTTTCCCTGTAATCCTTTGAGATTAACATAAGTATGATTTTTCCCCTAAATATTACTGAATTAGAGCATATGAGGTAAAATCTCACCTACTATAATTAACACTTATAGCAACTCAAACTGGAGATAATGAAATTAAGTAATGATGTCAGTTAAATACTCGTTATTTTGATGTAACCCAAACGATGTACCAAATAGTGAAGGTTTTGAACTGAAAGACTAATATCCTCCTCCTATAAGTGTTACAGTGTATAAAAAAAAAACTATAAGGAGAAAAGAAATGTTTGAATCTTTAATTTAAAAACATGCTTCCTCATTAATCATAGAATCATAGAATGATTTAGGTTGGAAGACACCCTTAAGATCATCAAGTCGAGCTGTAAACCTAACACTGCCAAGTCCACCACTAAACCGTGTCCCTAAGTACCATGTCTACATGTCTTTTAAAGACCTCCAGGGATGGTGACTCAACCACTTCCAGTAAGGAAAGCAATAACTGGGGGTCCATATCAATTATTGGGTCAGACTTTTCTCTGCTGAGGCCTGAATCCTCTGCTCCTTTGCACTTCTTCATGCTAGAAGACCCAGTGACATAGTTAGACAGAGTAAGCAAGAGAGAAAGAGGCCTTAAATTAGTGCAAATGACACAGAAGCATATCTATTTAGGGCATGTAAAAAAATTCTTGAAGATGTTCACATAAAAACTGTTATCAGTACCACATTTGTGCATGTCAGTTGTACTGGAATGATACCTCGTGCTCACTGGTCACTATTTCTTTTCTTCTCCACAACATGACAGAGAAAATTATCCCTCATAGCAAAGACTCATTTTCTTTATGAATTTGGACAGAATTATTTTGCTAAACGCCCTGGCACCTATGCCAATTTTTTTTTTTTTTTTAAATCTTGTAAGTTTACATCAGTCGTCCTTAACAAGGAACACAGAACTATTTCAACCACAGATATCATTACAAATGATGCATTTAACAATGAAAGTTCAAGAAATCCTATTTCCCTAAAGTTGAACCATGTTCTGAAAAAAACATTAATCATAGATCAGAGTTTAAGAGGAATAAAAGTCTCTTGCAAAAATCTGAGAATCAGCTGATTTTCTTAATATAAGATCACTGATAATTGGAAGCAGGATCAAAATTCAAACTAAGTGACAATGAATAAAAAATGTAAAGATATGTTCCTCACAATGCCTAAGCTTAGGAAATTTTTAGCTGTCTGAAGTAAAGAAATAAATATGGAAAAAGCCTTGCCCATGTGTACTATTGTGCTATATAAATGAAGTCCATAGTCAAGGAGGTATTATAAAAGAACTATGTCCATTCTCATGTATATGAGACTTAGATTAAGACCATAAAAAAAGATTAATTAATATTAATATCATAAAGAAAAAAATTAAAAATCCACAGAAAAAGCATTCCTAACAGTAATTTAAAAACTGTATAGAGAAGAATATATTTATACCATAATGCAGTGTACTGTACATTTAATGTACATTAAAAATCCCAAAGAAGACATCTTCATTTAGCAAATCTTTGTCCCCAAATGCATTATTTTATAATGATTGTAGACAAAAAGAAAACCCACTATGCAAAACCCTGATATGTGTGTGTTCAAATCACCTTGAACATACATGTACCATATCAGGCATGTACATCTTTCTTTATTGCTAGTGAAAAAAGCTAAAGGTAATCAATCTTTCAATGTATTTTATTGCTTATAGCTCTGTTCTTTTTAAGACAATACAGTGGAGATCTTACCAGTTTGTTAACAAAAACTTAGCATTTGCAAAGTTATCATATCAGTATCAGTTGTGTGATATATTTTCCTACACATTCTGTTTGGAAATTTCTGTGGCACCAATGAACTATGTGCTGTCAAATGTCATTTTTTTATTGATACACATATCTGATATACTAAATGCTAAAATTGAAGTCTGTGTCTTACTCATTTTTGCCTGAAACAGAAGAAATTAAGGAGTTAGTTACACTCTGAACAGTCTTCAGTTCGTGTGCCCTTGAGACAGACATCAGCATGGAAGCTACACTACTCAAAAATCTGGCAGTTTGGGGTGTCATTCTGAATTTCTAGTTTGAGTTGACTACAAGGTCAGAAGCTACTGCAAGGAAAAGAATTATTTTAACAGAATAGCTAATGATATAAGTTCTGACTGATGATTTATGCCTAGATCTCAGGAGGTTTACTGATAAATCTGTAAGAACAAACTTTGACAAGTCAGCCAGCAAGTCAACAGTGATTAAATTCTACTTGACATAATTTCAGGCAAAATTTTGGTGTCAAAGGTTGACTCCTTCTTGTAACACTTTGCATTTCTTTAAGTAATGGCTGTTCCTCCAAATACCTCGTTGCTCTCCTCAGACTACAGACTTTCTTTCTCCCCAGAGATGCTTGAATATAGAAAAGAAATAGAACTTCTGAGTCACCCAGACTGTTCAGAATGTAAGAAGGCTTTTTTCCCCTCCCCTTCAGAAGTGAATGATACCTCATTAAACATGCTGTCCTTAAAATGTAACAGCCTTATTGAGAGGAAATCCCTGATAATGAAATTCTACTTACTCAGTTGAAAAGAAAAAAAAAAAAACAAAAAAACCCACAACTATGTTTTAAGTGTCATCTTTCATTGCATTAACTGGATTATCTTTTCTAGCTTTTTTTTTGGTGTATATATCTTTATATGTGCATACATTTTACATCCACATCTACCTAGCAATTTACATTTGCAATAAAATTGCACTGTTGCAAAATAAAACAAAATGAAAAATACTTCTGTGAAATAGACAGCATTCAGCATAGAATGTAGGAAGAACAGAAACCAATAATGATGTAACAGTGAATTTATTTTCAACACCACTTATTTATTCATGTTTCATAGCTTGGGGATTTACAAAGCCCCTGTTAGTAAATAATTCATGATTCTCATTAGAATTCTTTCTGTATTTTTGTACTGTAGGCAAAAATATAATTTGCAGATTGCAAACAATGGCTAAAGGTTAGGTTTGCACCAATGCTATCACCTCCTTTTTTTTTTTTTTTTTAGTTTTGGGGTACAAGTGTAACAAAGATAACACTGGCTATTCCCAGAAAGAATATATTGTTGAGCGTTCTTTAATCATAGCCATACAAAATGCCAGTGTTATATAAGATATGCCATTGTGTATAATTCTAGGTATACAGAAAACTGTCTATTTCCATTTCATGTAGTACAGATTTTCATAAAGGGGGAAAAAAAAAGTGCTCTGGTTGCTTTTCTTCTGAGGTTAATAATATATAAGACTTCAGAAATATCTTGATACTAAGGATATGAAGGTAAGTAGAAAATGAAGCAAGAATCAACATGGGGCTACTAAAGGCAGTTTATAGCAATTATACTGACATAATACTTTTTGTGTAATTAGATAATACTCTTCTAGAGAAAAGAAAGGTAGAACATTTCGCCTACCTGGAGTTCAAGAAAGAACATGATACCGTGCCACCAGAAACAAATGGTGTGTATGTTGAAGAAATTTGGATTAGTGCGGTAGAACTGACAAAATATTGAAAAATGTACCAGGCTTATCCCTGATTTCTTTCAAGATCGAAATTGGAACTGATCTGATTAGATACTTTCCTTAATGACTGCGCAAGTATTAAGAGCACATTGATGAAATGTGTTTGACACTAAGTTGTTAGAAAGAGAAAGAAGAGTTGGGATGCCCATCTTGAAAGAACCAGGCAACCTAGATCACCAGAGTGACAAAAATAGTTCTCATAGTAAAACGTGACTGCACTGCAATTTCTGCCATAATTACAAAACTAAATAAAAAATAAGCAGAACAAAGCATATCTGCATATAGAAAATGAACCACTTTCAGCCCTGAGTATACTGGAAAAGAATTCAACAAAACACTTCCTTGCTCTGAAGGTGGAAAAAGTTAATAATAGTGCTGATAATATATTCATTGAGACAAAATTGAATGCAACTTATATTGCTACTGCTTGTATGTTTTGAACTAAAGCGATAGCTTATTCTAAATGAATAAACAGATGCAATCAGTTTTATGAAAAGCCACTGCTTTCCTGCCTTGCTCAGATTTAAGTATAGCTTAAACAAATGTCATGGAAAACTGGGTTGTACTCTTATTTTTAATAATATATGATTTATCACCAACTGTTTGTGTGTGTGTGTGTGTTGGGTTTTTTTCTTGTGAGCCGCAAGGCATTCCTTTATCTGGTGCTCTTTGCAAAAGGTGCCAGCAGAACATTAAATTTACTAGTGTTTTTTAAAATACAGCTGAGAAACATCCATCTATATAAAAACTCTCAGGATTGGCTACATTTAAAAATTATCTGTAGCTTTCAGAAATGACAGATTTTAGTCTTTTTTATTTTATTTTGGAGAAAAGAAATATAAACAGGCTTAAAAAAAAACCCAAACCACCATATTTGGGCCCAAAAAAGTTATTCTGATGGAAATACTGTAAAAGGCACAAATACAAATATGTCCTTAAAGCCCAGTGAAAGCTGTGACATAGAAAATGTGTGTGGACAGAAATATGAGGAAGGACACATTAAGGACAGGGGCTTCACACATTAAAACACAGAGTTTTCTTGGAGACTCCAGCAGCTCATCATCTATAAAGATGTCATAACCCAACCCTAGAAGAGAGACACATGGGGTTCATATCTCCCCTGCCTTCAATGTGTATATGCAATCTTCTAAAATCATGACACAAAATAGCATGCTGGCTTTTTAGTATGCACCTTTCAATTTGAACATATATAAACGTGTAATATTGATGGGGAAATCCTTGGCAATTGTTAGTAAGGCTTTAGAATAGAACAACCCACAGGGATAAAAAATTAGTGGGGTTGTTCAACAAATCTTTCAGAGTAATAACCACATGGCAGCAAAATAAAAATGTAGCCACACACTGTTACTACTTTATATTGTCCAAATTACTGATTTCTGACCAATGTCAACATTTCCATAGGCTGCCAACAGAATTAATGAGGCAAAGCATACACTGAAAGGAAGATTAAAATCTTACTGTCAGAATAGAGAGGATGACAAAAATGCATGTTTGGATGAGGGGGTGAAGGTTGTCTCACTACAGGAATTTTGCATAAAGTGGATATTTTAAGTCAAATTGCAGCAGGAAATGGTTGGAAAGAATAAGACTAGACCAGCAATGACTTTTGAGGATTCTTAGTCCATGATATTGCTTAAAAATAGCTGATGGAGGAAAATAATAATGCCTTGAGTAAAACTTTTTCTCTTCATTATTTCATGGCAAGTACTTAGTAAAAATGCTGTTCAAGATGAATACTATATACCTATTCCATTTTTTTTTTTAAATCTTAAAATAACTCTGCATCAGGTAATAGTTAAAACTCACAGTTCTATACTCTTCTGCATTCTGACCAAAAGACAGAAAGACAGGGAAAAAGCAGAGAGGAGAAAATGATAGGAAGGAGAAAGATGAAATGAAGGTTCAGTTTGTCTTTTCATCTTGATTAACCTGTACACTGGAGCTCTTCATGAGACCTCGAGAATCTTCACAGTGCAGATGTCATACATTTTTTACTTCAGTAAGGTTTGTAACATTTTTTCAGATGACATCCTCATAATTGAGGAAACATGGCACCAATAAAACTATTTATTCGTTTGTAGCAAAAATCATTAGATAACTGTATCCAGAAAATATTTATCTCCAGTCAAATATCAAAATGGAAGAATGTATTGAATATGGTTCTGCAGTCTGTCCTGGTTCTACTGCACTTCAATGTTTACATTAATGATCATTTAACTAAATCTGCATATGACACAAAGTCAGGAGTGTGCTGAAGGACAAAATGAGAATACAAAGTGATCTGGGCCAATTAGAGAAGTGATCTGAAAAGATGCCAAAAAATTGAATTCGTATACATGTATAATGTAACACGTAGGAAAAATAAATTGCACAGCTGTGAACTGGGGTGCAACTGGGTGTATCACACTACGTCAGCAGAGGATCTCGGATTACACTGGACAAAAGAGGAATATATATGAATAATGTTCTGATGCTGCAAAAAAAAGAAATCAAATGCCCTGCTGGAATGTATAGAGGTTTCAAAGATAAACAAATCTTTGCACTTTACTCATCTGAAATACTGTACCCAGTTTCAAACACTGTGCTTCAAGAAAGATGAAGTGTTATAACCCAAGTGGAGAGGATGCAGAAAAGAAGAGAACGAGTAGAGGTCTAGAAAACATGACCTACAAATAAGAGAGGAAGAACTAGGTTCAAGTACACAAGGGGTCATTGCAAAGAGGATAGGAATAATCTGCATAAAACACTAAGTAACAGACTTTTAAATGTAGCAAGAAAGATTTGTGTTAGGCATTAGGAAAAACTTTCAACAGCTGAGGTGGCAAAGCTGTAGAACAGATGGGGGAGGCTGTGATCTTATCAAAGGAAAATATAAAAATCTGTGAGGAAAGACACAGGTTTAGTGATGTTGCTGTAAGGAGCAAAGGAATTGGATTAACTTTCAAGATCCCATCCAGCTCCACATTTTTTATGGGTTTTAGGCATGTTAAGAGACACCAATGTTTCAAATTTAACAAATAAAAAAACTTCACTCTAACTGAAAAACTTGAGTGCATGCAGAACTGTCAAAATACACTTAGCCATTTTAATCCACTTTTATACATGTATTAAAACAAAACTAATGCATTTACAGTAGTGAAAAAGAAATAGGGAATCAATTACAACTTTATTTTATTGTATATAAGTTTGCACAACACTAAGTCAGCATGAATTTAATTTTCTTGGCAATTTGTTTAACAAAAAAGGCTCTAATAGCCCAAATTCAATCATCATATTTGTTACAACCTATTTGGACATTTTTCAGAGCTTTTGTTTTTGACATGACAGACTACAATGGTTTCTTGTGCCATTAAATGCTGTAGGGATAATTGACGTTAACTATAAATTCTTGAAAAAACTCCTGAACTTTATCACGTCGGCTGAGCTACCCCTTCTTTACTATATCCATTTACTAAAAATTCCAACTTCAGAGTTGGAGATAAAATGTAATAGCAATATATTTTTCTAAAAAAAAAAAAAAATCCCACTAAATCTAGACTCATTACTGTATATTTGACCCTCACTTTTCAGTTAAATATAGGAAGGCTTCAACAGACATTTGTCAACAATTCTAAGTTGTATCCTCAACCACATGGTTGAGGACCAGATTTTATCAAAAGCTTGAGAGATCATAAATCCAGCCTTGCATCTTCTAAAAAGCATTAATTAACTTCTCCAGACTCATGACTGATTACATTTTTAGAAGTGCATTTTCGAAGATGATAATTTTACTGTTCAACTATCCCACAATAAAAACCAACAAGCTCTGCTCTCAGTCTACATCTTTAGCATGGGACACGAAGCACTTCCTTGTCCTCAGGTCTAACTGTTTGTCTCTGTTTTGAAGCATAATGTTGATATAAAACCTGGGTTCACATCTTCCTTCTGATAACCTGGGTTCTATGCAAAATAAGCCATGTAACATTCACCAGAATGGGTTCCTGTCCTCTAGCAGATCCCCTAACCTGGGCAATCATGTGGATTAGGATTTGTGAGACTCACTAAGAACTGCATCAACTCCAAAACAGAGATACAGTAACCACTGGCTGGCAGAATATAAAACATGCGTAGCAATATAAGAAAATAATGAATATTTCCAGCTATCAATTGCAATGTCCTTTTCTTAATTAAAAATTGTGGATTTTTTTTCATGTATAAAACACTCTTTGTGTTGCAAATGACTAAATCCTTATTGTAGTCCATTTCTCCATAGGGATCTGTATACAAGTTCCTTATACATTCACTTGTCCCTTGGCAGGATAAGGCTCTTTCCATTACAAAAATCACTGACCTGAATCACATTAAAATCCTCTTCTTTTTTTGTTAGATACTTATGCAAAAGAAGCTGAATGCTTTCCTCTCTTGTAGGCCTGTTTTGTTCTTGTTGCTTCTACCTTTTGAAGCAGCATTACAAAACATGATCTCCAAAAAATTTTCACTTTACTGTACAAAATCTGACTCATGATTAACCTTGCCTTTGAAGTACAAGTCTCATTTACAATAGAAGACATGAAGACATTAAAGAAAAGAAAGATGTCTCTTTTTAAGGTGAAAAAGATATTTCCACTATCTCTATGTGTTATCATCCATGATTTCTATCAAGTGTTTGCATTTGTTGAATACTTTCAAGATTTCGTAGCATTCCAGAAAGGGGATTAAATACTTTTTCTGTTTTAATCATAAAGAAAAGTGGGCATAAGGAAGTAAACTGTCTTGCTTTAGACTACACAGCAAATTGTAGAGCTAGGGTTAAAACTCAAACCAGCTGGCTAGAGTTATTGGGAAAAATAAATCATCAGAAGTGTAAACTTAACAAAACTGAATATTTTCCATGAGTAAGGACTACTTTCAATTAATTCCCTGTGGGAATACCCTGTCAGTTTCTTTTAAAATTATCCTGTGTCACAGAATCACAGAACAGCCCAGACTGGAAGGAACCTCAAAAAATCGTCTTGTCCAACCTTTCATGGGAAAGGGAGCCTAGATGAGATTATCTAGCATCCTGTCCAATCCCATCTTGAAAACCTCCAGCAATGGGGACTCTACCATGTCTCTGGGAGGTTGTTCCAGTGAATGATTTTTCTTACTGTAAAAAATTTCTTTCTTATGTTGAAATGATGTTCTAGTAAATCTTTTTTTTTTAATTAATAATTATGTATTTGTTCATTCAAAGCATGCTTTTTCAAATAAGTTAAAATGTATATTATTGAAATTACTAGAAATGTACAAAGATCTGAAGTGAAGGGGTTTCAATTGACGTCCTATGCTTACTTTTCCCTCCTAAATTTTGGAGGGTGCTCACTTTTCTCCCCCCCTCTTTCCAAAAGAGGAAAATTATTTGTGGAATATTTGTAGCCAGCAGCTGATGTGACTTTAGGTCTACATACTCTTAGACACCTAAACATGAATCCACAGTTTTTGGTTAAAAAAATGAACAAGCAAGACTCAATTGAGGTTGCTTTTTGAAGTGGTCAGGTTATTTGGTTGCACGTATGCTTGCCGCATTCCATGGGCTTATTGCCATGATGGTCTAAGGATATTGGTTAGACAAGGTTTATAAAAAAAAATTGTTCCCTCTTATAAAACTAACCCATTTGGAAAAACTTGATATACTTTTTGGAACACAAAAGTACAAAAGCTTTTGCAATACAGTTTGCGTATTACTGTTCTGTCACACAAACACGTTAGTTAAGAGTAAGAAGTCAAGTGTACCAAACATTTCAGTCATGAAAAATTATTTGTTTTCCCTTATCAGTACTTCACATGTCCTAGTGCTTCAATTGTATAGGAAAAATTGGACTTTAGCTGTACTAAGATAACGACAAGTATAGCTACATTTGAACTGCTTTATTGTAGTTCCTTTTAGCTAAGAAGGAACTTTGAAAACAAATTGTAGGAGGTAATGGTTGCAGTATAATTATTGATTTGGTAGCCACACACTTCTTCAGTCAAAACTAATAGTGTAAGTCACTGACAAGTTGTTCTGCTAATGATTTACAGTTGAAATCACCAATGTAAGTCACATCAGGTAAGTGAAGCTGCTCACAGTCAGAATGGTTAAGTCCTAAAAGAGAAATGTCACAAGTCTCCTGGATCAACTCAGAACAAGCACTGCAAAGATAAACAGGATATAAACGATACTGTTAAGATGGGTTGCTTAAAGTTGCTGTAAATGTTTTCTGTATCAGGACTTGAAGAAGGATACCTCAGAAAATAAGTATGGTTTACACATCAAAAATAAGTAAAAAAAACTTGCCAGAACCTTCTCCTTGCATAAAGAAGCTTGATTGGATAGAAAAATCCATGAGCACTGTAATGCAGTCACTACTATGCGAAGCAAAAAAATAAACCACAAAGACTATTTTTAATAATTTACTTTTTAACAGTAAATAACCA
>NW_008824196.1:1946558-1953939 GCF_000699105.1 Pygoscelis adeliae
TCACACGAAAGCTTAACTTTAGCACAGTGAAGTCAAGGGGAAAACTTCATACCCAAAAAACACAAAAAAGAGACATGGATGTTTAAAGTCATGACTATGTGGGTTAGATTCTCATGCTTATAAAATGTCTTCATGCATATAAAACGAGAGGAATACTGTAACTGAGTGTATCAACAGCACATCAACAAGAGCAAACTGCAACTGTGGATTCTCTCCGTCATTTCTAGTTTTTCAAAACTTACCTGAAGCACGTAAGTTTCTAGCATACTTTCTAGTTAGTGGTATGCACATTCCATTTTATTTCGTCTTTGACTATTTAATATTTTTAGAATGTGGTCGATGTTTTCCTAAAATAGGATGGATTTATATGCATGAATACATTCTAAAAAGACATTTAACTTCCCACAAGATGGGCCTAGGATTTTTAAAGGTTTTGTTTATAATAGTGGATTAATTTTAAGTATGTGGAAAAAGTCCTAGTATTCAGAAACAAGAATTTATCCAAGTGAACGGATCTACTCTTGAGGTTCAGGGAGACTCATTTTTATCCCATGGAAGATTTGAATATTTTGCATTTTTAAGTATGTCTCCGTATCTCCTGTGGTGCATACCTTCTACTTATAAAACAAACTTTTAAAGCCATCTGAGTAAGTATCATCATTTTTCAGCAGTAATTAGGAGAGAATGAGAATGTTTCATAGACTACACACAGTATTTAATTAAACTGTCAAAGCAAGATTTTTTTAAAGGTCCCTCTAGTGGAGGTAAAACTTCGTAGTTATGATCCGCTTTTCAAAGTCAAACCTTTGCACAAGAACAAAACTAACTTACAAGGTCAGTTGAAAGTCAATAAAAATTCTCACCCCATGGGATATACGTGTCTTTCAAGAAAGATGTATTGTTCCTGCACATACACTCACAATAGAAGGAAGATAAAAAGTATTTCAGCACCACAGGGTGAATAATTTTAGATGTATAGCAGCATTCTGATAATTTGGAACTTAACCCAAATTATATATGGTATTGGCACATTCTGAACTATTGAATACATTTTTCAGTTCTAATCAATATATGTTAATGTACTATGCTATCATTCTTTGTAATTATATCTAAAGAACCAACAAGAGTATATATCGCTCCAAATTTTTGCCTGAACAGTTCTGAATACATAATTTCAAAGAATGTCCTCCCCCAACAAGATATTCTGAAACTGAAGACTGTGTAGAATCCAAAGCCCTATATTTACATTAAAATAATTGAGTCTGATTCTCTAGTTAATACCTCTGATCATGTAATTGGCAAGAAGGCATAATGATATCCACAGTGGTGTTCTTACTAATAACAATGTTGATGTACAACAAAACAGACATGCTGATGATTGTCTCTCACTATTAACTTAGTCATTAGACATGTTGGACCAGTTTCTGACCAGCTACTAATGTGGAGCAAAGTAAGCAGCTTTATAAAAATAAACATGAGTAGGCTTGTCTGAATTTACTAAAATGGAAGTATTCCAAAAAAGCCAGTTCTTCATGATAAATAAAAATATTAGAAAAAAATGGGGAAGATATAAAGCCTTTCTTCAGATAACCATCAAAGATAAATTCTGCAAAGTTATCTTAGTCAGAAGTTGACTGGCAAATTCTGCAAATTCACTTATTCTCAATTATCTTTCTTAAATACACAACAGAGATATCTTCATTCAAATGGAAATTTAAAATTTTATACTGTGATCTGCCAATGTGCGTGCGTCTGAATTCTCTGTATGCACCTCAAATATCCTTTACCACAGTTTTGACCTCTGACCTGCAGTTCTGCTTTGGTTAAACGTAGGCTAAACATTAAACTGTGACTCTACATTATAATTAGTCCATAGCCAGCTATAAAATTTCTTCTAAGAATGCTAATTCATAAATGAAATAAAAAGTAAACTGCTACATGATATTGTTCAAAAACTAACAAGAAATTAATGTATCAGAAAGGAAAAATGAACGTTAAACTACAGCTGAATTGTCTAAGGATCTGGATTTGGGGGGTTTTGTTAGCTTTTTTGTTTTCCTTTCTTAACTCCAGAGTGCTTCAGAATTCTGTTATTACAAAAAATATATTGTTTATAGTTGGCCCAGATTCCAAAGCTGAATGAGAACTGACCCAAAACTAAAAGAAATAGGAAATGAAGATGAATCTTACAAGAAAAACAATATTGAAAAAAGAACACATTTAGGTTGTATGTGGTGTGACACTTTGGTGACAAAATTGATTTTTTTTTAGTTTGAATTGAAGGTTATTTTGACTCCTCCATGAAATGTAAGGTATTGCAATAAAGACTGCACAAGACAATAGTATTACAGTTTTAAACTTGATTTGCTTTTTTTCTGTGAAATCTAGTTTACTTCATTGAAACTCTGGCTCAGGTACATATGCTAAGAATATCAGAAAGGAAGTAAAAATGCCTACTGTCTCCTTTTGTTCCTTGACGAATGTGTCACTCTTCACTAGTGGAAAGAAACATACGTTATAACAGAGAACTAGTTCTTGCTCTGTGAACTGGACCTGAAGCTAAGCTTCCCAGGAATTAACTGAAACCTGAGCAGAATGTACAGTGTTAACATGTGGTCATTACTATTTTTTCCACTTTAGCAGGAAAAAGGAAATGTCAAACACTGTCTATCATGCCAGTCAGTCATTTTTCATCAAAAAGGTTCTTGGGAGAAAAAAATAATCAATTATATATATAATAATCAATTATATCAATAATATGAGTAGGTAAGATATAATACCTACTCACCTTGAAATGTCACTTGGAATTTAGAAATATAGAACATAACTGAGTAAGTCCAAATTACTTCAGATATTGAGATTAATAATAATCATAGTATCTCCTGAAAAATATGGAGTTGTTACAGAAGAGGATTATGAAGTTCTTATTAAAATACATAGACACCATGGTTTCAGCTTCACTATAATTTACTTAGTCAGTTATCAGAACTCAAGACTATCCTTTCAGCACATCCTTCCTCCTTCCACTGATTAAAGGAAATGAGAGTCTGCATAAAGAGCAACCTGGTCTGCAAAGGCTTGGTTTTCCATTTCTGCCTCCAGGCAAATGCAACTCATAAGTTATCTCCTTGATATTTATATGTCACCTTAAACAGATGTGACACGTGAGCTACTTATCTAATTTGACTGCATACTAGCAAAATTACAAACTCCGCTTATAATATCAAGCTTTTAAATTGCTATATTCATTAACCTAAACTAGCTCCCTGTAATGCTGCAGGAGAACAAATGCCAATCACCCTTCCAAAAAAATAAACTAACTTCCCTAAAAGTCACACTAGGCAATTTGTCAGTCTTTGATAGAGAACAAAATTTCCTCTGGATCCTCAAACTGGCTGTTGGATTGACCAATTAGATATCAGAAACACAATCCAGCCTGTTTTAAGACAAAAACAATTGTTTCATACACAGCACTGTGCGGTCCAGGGAAGAATCATGCATCTCTTTTTTTTTTTTTTCATGAGTTGGCCAACAACCTCTGCATGAGCCTGATCTCCCAGGTCTTTTGGGCTCAAGGTGGGGAAGGGCTGAAAACAGTTAAGTTAGTTTCCCCTTCTTTCCAGGAATCCAGGAGTTATCTATTCCAATTCAAAGCCATGCTTCATGTTTTTCAGGGGAGGTGATTTTTTTAGTTACCAGGTCAATGAATGCTGGTCACTTGTACATGAAATAGTTGTCTGCTATATGTACAAAATGATACACAAACTGAAGAAGGTTTAAGGCCAATTGTAAACTTGGCCTGAAGGGCTAAATTCAATACTATCAGTAAATACATTAATGCAAAGTATAACCCTCAAATCATAGAATCACTCAAGACGTCATCCAGTCCAACTTCCTGCTCAAAGCAGAGTCAACACTGAATGCAGACCAGGTTGCTCTGAGCCTCATCCCACTGGGTTTTGGAAACCTCCGATAATGAAGATATCACAACTTCTCTGGGCACTCTGATCCAGTGATTAATTATTCTCACGGGAATATTTTTTTCCTTATATCCAGTTGGACCGATCCCTTTCGGTTCATGATCGTGGTCCTCTGTTCTCCTGCCTGCCTCTGTCTTCTTGGTGAGCTTCCCGTAAGTAAGGACAGGTGGCTGTTAGGGTTCCCCGCAGCTGTCCCTTCTCCCAGCTGAGCAAACCCCAATCCGCCAGCCTCTCCTCACAGGGTAAGGTCTCCAGCCCCCTGACCACCTTGGTGGCCCCTGAATGCACTTGTTTATCAACACCATTCTTGCATTGTGCATCCCAAAACTGGACACCTTATTTGAGATATGGTCCAATGAGTGACAAGTAAAGGGGAATAATCAATTCCATGATCTACTGCCTCTGCTTCTGTTGGTACAGCCCAGGATGCTGCTAGCCTTCATTGTTGTCTGGTCACATTGTTGCCATGTGTTTACCAGTTAACAACAACAAAACAAAACAGCACAACTCAGATTTCTAGCATTCATTTTTTATTTTTGCTGTTTGTAAATCTAACTGAGGTGAACAAAAATGCTTTGAACTTCTGAAAATTCAGAAAACCCCATATGATTAAGGTTAGGAGACTAATTAAAAACAACAATCCTTTTTTCACATGCATATTTTTGTTTCAACACATCACCTTCTCCTAATCTATTTCCAATTTTTTTTGCAGATTCTTGCTTTCAGGATCCTTCAGAACTGGGACCTAATTCCTCAAGGTGTATGTGGGTGGGGTGAAAAGAATTATTAATTTATTATATAATCAGTAATGGTCCCATTAAAGGATTCAGTAATGATATTGGCAAAGGCAGAATCATCAGTTTTAATGTATTATTCCATAGTGTTGAAATGAATATATTTCCCATTTATTTTCTCCTGGATATCTTGACAGCCATCACCCATCACTAAAGGGTATGAAGCAGAGGTACGGAGAAAGGACTGATTGCCTTCAATCATAATAAGTTTGCATTTTTGTAGAGCTCTGGGTGTTTGTACAAAGGTGCCTAAAAGGTTACTCACTGATGTGAATCAGTTGGTTGGTTAGTTTGGGGGTTTTTTTTGTTTGTTTTTTTAACATATAATTTAATAGAACAAATTATAAAAATGCACTGTGCAAATTAAAGGCATTGTTAACACTTTTTATTTTATTTAGTCAGTATGCTATAACTTGTAACCATGTTCGAAAGATAAGAGACTTCCACTACAAAGACAGAAGTAAGAAAAAAGGAAAAGAACTCAAAGCTACCTACTGTGATGATTTTTCATCTAACTGCTTACACTCATTTCAGCCTGTAGAGAAGAACAAGGCATACTTCAGAATGATGAACAGTTCAGAAGAAGAACTGTTCATCTCAGTTCTGCTCATGGTTGAACACCCTATGAAATTATGAGAAAGTAAAAAATCCACACTTTGGGGTTCCTGCAATTCCCCTTTTAATGAACGTAAAAACAGGTTGTCAAAGTCTTTAGCTTCACTGATCATAAAGGTGTCTTGAAAACAAAACAACTTTCAGTAATAAATTTTTTAATGGCAATAATCACAACATTTTGAAGGAGCTGATCTCATTTTTACTACAGACCCACTGCTGAGAGAAAGGTATTTATAACTATTATTTAAATACATGAGTTCACACTGACTGCAATGTGATCAGCATTTAATTTTTATTTTTTATTCTAAATAGAGTCTTGAATACCTGGAAAGGAATGTTCTTTTCATTCCTGCATGTTGTAAATTGTTGGAGATACAGTAAATAGCCTAAAAACAAAAGAGCAAAACCTAATGTATCTTAAAATTATACGCAAGGTAGTTTTTAAAAAAACATGTCTAATGAATAAGATAATGTCCAATTCAATGAAATCAATGGCATTCAGATAAAGCTATACTGTTAATTTGATCAGGATCTAAAATGATGAATTCAGAGTAATGACTGATCAAAACAGTGAGTAAAACCTTAAAGTTTTTGTTTAGTCTGCACTATATCTTGTCCAGGTGAAACTTCAATTTAATTACCCTTCTTTTTTTACTGTATGTGATCAGGATAAACACCACTATGAATCTAGGATATATAAACACTTAATTTTTTTCACAGATACTGTGATGAGAGGATGATAGAACAATGATGTGTTGGAAAATTAAAAAGTATTTTTCAGAAGTATGCCTGAAACACGTCAGTTTTCAGGAACGTCACTATTAAAAAAAAAATTAATTTCTTTATAGTAGAAATATTCGGTTTGATAAATAAAACATGGTTATACACTTACTTTTGACATACAGTAAAATATTAATTCCAATACTGAAATACATAAAATATTAAATGTTATAATATGCTTAATATTTTATTATGTTTTACCATTTTCTAAACCAAAATGATTCCATATAAAATTCCATGATAAAAAAATCAATCTGATTTTTTTCACTATATTAATTAAAGGGAAAGTTCAAGTTTTAACTCTTCTTCCTGATTTAAAATGGGGAAAAAAAAGCTAGAACCTCCAGTTCTAACTTTTTTTTTCATATGGGTGGCAAGGTACCATTAGGACAAGGTATCTTTTCAAAAACTAAGGTTGTGTATAGAAAGTCATGGAAAATGATAACAAATTAGGATTTCTAGGTATCAGTCAAACACATATTAAAAATACATATTTAGAAACATACCTTCAAGAGTGAACTATCTGGACAGATATGGCAGAAAGAATGGGGCAACATATTGGTTTAAAAGAGTTTTCCTCATTACAATGTGCTCTTCCTTAATACAGATGTTATCAGAATTAACACATTGCGAATTTAGATCTATATTTCCTTTATTAAGCGCAGGAGATCAATTAGTACAACAGTTTTATAGCAGAATGGGTATTTTAGTGTTCACTGTCTAGTCCTTTTTAAGCTGAAAACATAACTAATTGATAGGAAAAAAAGCAGAACCTCACATCATACTTCTCTTTCTGAATCAACAAGCTGATCGACAAACCCCCACAATGGAAGAAAGCTCAGAGGAGATGGGCATAGGTGATGTGCTCATGAAGCTCTGAAGAGAATCTAGAGAGTGACCACAGCTGTTGTAAAGAAAGCTGAACTAATCTCATCACCAAGGGGACTGGAGGGTGGCCTTTGCTGTAGAGAAAGAGCTGTATTGGTTGAGTGGGTCAACGGGTTGTGCAAATGGCCTTCCTTAAAATAATCAATAGAAAGTATTATCTTCCTGAGACAGCCCAGTGTCCTGGTTTTGGCTGGGATAGACTTCATTTTCTTTCTAGTAGCTGGTACAGTGCTCTTTTTTGGATTTAGGATGAGAATAATGTTGATAATACAGGGATGTTTTAGTTACTGCTGAGCAGTGCTTACACAGAGTCAAGGCCTTTTC
>NW_008824196.1:1959682-2026005 GCF_000699105.1 Pygoscelis adeliae
AGAGTTAATTTCCTTCCTAGTAGCTGGTACAGTGCTGTGGTTTGGATTTAGGATGGGAACAAAGTTGATAACACACCAATGTTTTAGTTGTTGCTAGGTAGTGCATACACTAGCCAAGGACTTTTCAGTTTCCCATGCTCTGTCGACTGAGAAGGCTGCAGGTGCACAAGAAGCTGGGAGGGGGCACAGCCAAACTGGCCAAAGCAACATTCCATACCGTGTGACGTCATGCTCAGTACATAAACTGGGGGAAAGCTGGCGGGGGGGTGGGCGCTCCTCGGGGACTGGCTGGGCATTGGTCGGTGGGTGGTGAGCAATTGCACTTGTGCATCACTTGCTTTGTGTATTATTATAATATTATTATCATTTTATTTCCATTATTAAACTGTTTTTATCTCAACCCACAAGTTTCTCACTTGTGCTCTTCCAATTCTCTCCCCCATCCCACCGGGGAGGGGGGGAGGGGGAAGGAGTGAGCGAGCGGCTGCGTGGTGCTCAGTTGCCAACTGAGGTTAAACCACGACAGAAGACATCGATGGGCTTGAGCTGGCTTCAGGCCATGCATGCCTTCCAAGCATCTGGGGACATCCGGCATCGTGATAGTAAGCATATAGAGACCGGTAACAGGAATCACATTTGTATTGCCATTCAGCTGGATTGCAATTGCTATATTATGCTTGTGTTGTGATTTCAGTACATTGCTGTATCACTCTGCTAAATCAAAATCCTGTGTGACATGAACTATCTTCAAGTAAGTACACTTGGTATTAAAACATTAAACCCTCTTCATGTGGAATATCTAAAGGAACATGGTCAGAGAGCATTGGACTCTTGACAACCCTGCAAAACCATATGCCTTGAGGAATAGAAAGTGGGCCTTCAAAGTAAACAAGCAAATTAAAAACATTATCAATCATTCCCTGTTAAGCCAAATTTCTTGAAAGCACATCAGGAACCAGACCAAATAAGTTATCCTTTTCGTGGCACAATACATCAAGTCAGAAGGGAAGAAAGCTGACAGAGAGAAGACTCGGGTGCAGTAAAGTGCACAATGGCATACTAAATTTTGCCAGTCTGTTTTTGGAAGTAAGTTATATAGGTGCCTATATTCAGATGATTGCAGCTTTCTGGATTCACAAGTTTTACAAGGCATAAGCCTTTAGCTACAGTAAACAAAAGAACTTAAAAATATGAACTGTACCTGGTTTACATAACACTAGCTTCTGCTCTACTGTGTAGGTGAGTAGAAAAAAATTACCAACATGCTATCCAAAATAGTTGACTATTTCACGCTGTATTCAGAGTGGACATGCTAAATGAGAAAAGAAAGAGGCTGTACTGACTTGAGAGGATGTATTTTAAGTATGTGAGATGACAATCAGAACCAAATAGCTTAACATGTTATAGGCAGCCTTCTCACAGTTTTAAGTTATAATTTGTCACAAAGTATTTTGTTTAAACTTAGAAGACACAGAAGAAACCTGAAGCGAAAAAGAATAAAAAAGATGCATATCATACTAAAAAAATTACAAAACGTAAAATGCATTTCACAGTACCGCACAGGGTAATGCCACCACTGTTGCCAGTGCCATAAAAATGTTTGCTGATCTTTTCTAATTTTTCTTGAAAGCTTTTGACATATTCTTGTAATGCCACAGGCTAAGTCTTTCGTCTTTATAAAAACTTTTAACAATATCATATTAACTGGTTAGCATAAAACAAATCCTTTTCAACACAAAATACATGTTTTCACCATTTTACTAAAGCCAGATTTCAGGATGATTTTTTAAAGTTTGTTAATAGCAAGTCTTACTATTTCAGAAGTTACACAATGATTCATATTTATTTACATGACTACTGCTAAAGTTCGCCAGTTACAACTTATAGGCAAACCTTCCTTTTCCTGTTACATCTTGAAGTGAAATCCCAAATAATTCTATTTAATATTTCTACTCCTAGTTTGATTCAAGATTTACTGACAAGAACAAAATTATGACCGACAGAGGGTATTTTTTAGCATGGAACATGATTACCGAAAGGAAAAAGGTATACATTGTTATTTAAATTTCCACCAATCTGCAGATCTTGATGGACAAATCCTTGCTTTACCTTGCCTTCTCAGCTAGTACCTCTGCACAGTTTTCATTTTTTCCTTACAGAATAGCATCTGACAAACATCACGAAGCTAGAAATAAATGACATTAACAAGACAGGTTATAGAGGTGGAATGGGACAACTGATTTGGTAAAACCTGACATAGAAGATCCATCTAACAACCAATCCCAGTGTGACAGATATACGGTAGGATGACTGGCCCCAAACGCCTAATCTTATTTTTATGAACAGCACAAGCCATTGTGTTTCTCAGGCTACTAAACCTCAACTGGAAATTAAAGTCTGAAAACATAGCTCTGAAAACTGAGGTTCGTTTCTGCTTCACTGCTTCACAAGAGAGTAAACTTCATCAGCTGGACCTAGGGATTAGACAAGGTGTTTGGTTCTTTTTGTGTGGATCCCTACAGAGTTCAGAACTTGCCCTTGGTCTCATAGCAAACAGTTTCATATGTTTAGATTCATTGTGGTTTCCACTGGTCTACCTTATACATACCAGACCTTCATTCCTGAGACTGGACATCTCAGGAAAAAAAAAATCACCATTAGAAAACAGCAAGAACAAATTTTAGCCATCAAATGCCTTAAGTTAAAACATATTTGTTATCTATTGAATATTAATGCTCCTTTCCCATGACTGCTAATTAATATTAATATAAACAGTTGTTTCACTCCCATATGCACAACTTTGTATTTTGTTTTTAAAAGTACAAAAAGGGTATACAATGTTTTAGCATTGCACTGGAAATATACTCTTGTGCCCCGAAATTAAAATACTGATTATGTATGTTATTTTTCCTACCTGCAGCATTTCTGGGGACTTTTTTGCTACACAGTCCAGAAGGGAAATTAGAGAACTCAGAGAAATAACAACAGGATTTTTGTTTACTTTAACTTGCTGCATGAAGGATTATATTATTAAGTATGTGTATTATTATTATTACCTATTGTATTGTTGAGTATTAGTTCAAGAAAATGTAGCATATTCTTAGTTTAAAAATCATGAGAATTTTTTTGTTTATTTAAGTAATAGTCTATTCCCCTTTTCAATGGACACTATTAAATTACTTTATTTATGCAGAGAATATAGTGATGAATGTTACTAATAAAACAGTAGAAGAGGGAGAGAACCATGTCAGAATGATGGTACCTTAAACTAGTAAATTGTTCCTTTCATACACAATACTCATGCTCAGTAAGTCTCACAAGCATATTGACCTTTTACAGAATAACTTGCTCGAGACAGCAGCTACTTAAACTGAACTGAGAAGAGTAGTACACATGGTATTTGAGGCTGCTCCTCCTCCAGACTTTTGAAAATGCCCACACCTCTCAGGGAATACCCTGTCTGAGGAAGGGGAGCACAAGCTACTGCAAGGCCCCCTTCACCCCGTCCCTGGTGCCAGCACTGGTACTCCTACAACCACACGGAGCTGTGGATCAAAAAAACTCCTTCTCCTGGTAAGTTCTCAGACAGATTTAATAAAAGACTAATTTTCAGATGGGAAATTAATTCCAGTTTGCTAACCCTACTCAGCATACAGCGGTGAGAAAGAGTACCTTCAGCACAAAGGAAGGGGAGGGATTGCCGCTTTCAATAGCGGCCCACATCTCTGGCTGTCTGAAGTGACTGTGGCGCTGCAGCACTCCACACCTCTTAAGGTAGATTAAATGCACTTTTGCATTCAGGGGGAATAACAAACTGCTGTTTCCCCACTGAGATCAGTGCCTGACTAAATGTGCATTCCTCTTCTCTGCCACCCGTTCCAAAGCAAATAGGTAATTTCGAAGGTTTACACTGATCTGTCTGATTCCACGCTGGAGAAGGAGAGGAATGCTACGCCGGGAGCTGATCTCAGCTGAGAGGCTGCACCAAGCAGAGGGTTCAATGCTTGCCACCTTCCTGGGCAAGATGCCTGCCCCGGGCATGTTAAGAGGAAGCTCGCCAAGGCACGGCCTCTGGCTGGGGCCTGTGGGAAGGGAAGCACACGAACAGCTTTTTGGGGACCTTTCTCTTCTCTCAACCATAGCAAAAGGAATAGATTTCTGAAAAGGAGACAGACTGTTTCTTTTCCACGTATGGATTCTGCGGAGGTTAAATTCCCACTGCCAAAGGTGGTTTCCCCTCCTGCTGCTGTGATGAATTTGAAAAATTCAAAATATTCATTAAAGTAATACAGTTATGACTGTGAATTTGTATTACTAGTTGAGATTTAGCAGTGATCTGGAAGAGCCTAAGGGGTACAGACTTACCCCACGCCAAACGCTAGCATTAAGGTATATTCTGTGGTTGCTGCTTCCTATGGAGTGCATTGCTACCGTGTGGAGTAAGGGGTGAAGATTTTCCAATAGGAAAGTAAGGAACCACCAGTGCCCGCAATGGGATTCAGGCAGGTATTTTTAAAATGGAGTTAACTGCCTGAGAGGGTGTAGCATCAATACAGAATTAAAATGATACACATTTGTATCTGTCATAAGTTATTAATAAGATAAGTGGTATAGAGTCCCTCCTGGGGGAAAGCGAGGAAAAGGTATTCTCTCGAGCTTCTGCTCCTGCAGGCAGAGTACAGGCTACCATCACGAAAGACACAGAATTTTTTTGTTTGTTTCACATTTGGAAAAGTAGTATCAGCACAGTTAAAATCTCCTCTTGAGGGTGAGCTGAGCTGGAAAGTTGCCAGAGTCACTAGAGCCTCAAAAACTGTATGTGCTATAAATAAGTTCTCACAAAAATGTGTAGTGTAATTTATCTGCTGGTTGTTTAACTTGCAGTTACAATCTCACATAATCTTACACATGGCTCTACTGAAATGCTAGTAACCTTCAATATCCATATGATCTGTTAAAATAGTTATAGGTGGCATCTTAAATCCCTTTACTCTTTTCTACAGTTATCTTTTCAGACTATGTCTTCCTTCAAACCTTACGTCTACATGGAAGAGACACAACTGCATGTTTCTTTTGATGCTTTCGTTTAATTTTATCAGGATATCATCTTTTCTTCAAACTAGAAAATACCAAATCCTTACCTAAATTACTTCTCTTGATCTCACCAGTCAGAAAGGAATCCTCTCTGCCCTCTACATCATTTTTTACATAACCTTATGAAAACTCTGTAGCTAGAATAATCCTCCTCTCAAATCTTGTTGTGAAATACTTTCTTGTACTCTGTGGCCTTTATTCCACGTCCTCCTCCTCCTCCAATTCTTTTTTTCCAAATTTCCATTCACACATTGATAAACTCTGACTTAGCTACTACCATTCCTTCTTTTCCATAGATCAGCATCTTCCATGTGTTGCACTCTGTGCATGTTAAGGACACATATTCTGACGTATGCCAGGATTTTAGACATTTTATCCTTTATCCTTCTCTATGCCTTTAAGCACCCTGCTGATCTGTCCCAACCTCGTGTAAAATGTCCAACTTACCATTAAACACAATCCAAACCCCTTACTTCATCAACCTCTATGTTCCATCATTATATGACATAAAATTAATGAAAAGCAGCATTATCTTGTATGGGGGTGTATGTAACAGATGGTAGCAGTGTTTGTTCGCTAGTGTAAATCTTACTGTGCATGTACTACAGACTACACTTCTTTAAAATGCAAAACAAGCTGGGCAGTAGGGAAGAAGTCTTCTTGCATGGTGCTGGCTGCAGCACTGTGTATCCACTCTCTGGAGAAAAAGCAGACTGCTGCATTCCCCAGAGGATCTCAGCATGCTCTGCGGGGCGAAGCTTCAGGGCACAGAGCAGGGCAGGCAGAGACAACCAACACTGAAGACAGCCAGAAGAGAGCAAACTGCAAGCCTTTAAATGAAGTAGGGATATGCTATAAGCAGTGAGCGGGTTTCTTTTCAGCCCAAAGATGATGGAGGGAAGGAAAGCTCCATAAGAACCCAGAGGGATGTTGTAAAGTAATTCAACTGAGAAGCCACTGGAAGTCATGGCACTCATAGGGAAGGATGGAGAAAAAGACCTCCACACAATCACATAGTAACCAAAGAGTAATTTGTGTTTTAGATACTCCTGTTTCATCTGTCTCACCAGATCTGAATTTTCTATCTCTTAACAGCCACCTTATTCTAGCTTATTAGTTTGTGCTCACTTAGCTTTAAAGACTGGGAGCCTTTTGATGTCTTTTGTTATGCTCACTCCAAAGGAAAAGGTGGGGTAGTTCCATTTCAAGGCTCTGGGCAACTCAAGGTCCTATCACAGGGAGGAAAAGAAGAAGCTAGGCAGATGCTAATACTGGATGAATTTTTGATGCACCAGAGCTAATAGGTTCAGTCCTCCAGCTGGAGAAAGGCAGAAAGGATAAGTAAAAAGAAAAGCTAATCCCATCCCTTATAAATTGGAGCATAAGTACTGCAGTAGCTTGAATAAAAAGGACTTGAAAGACTGAGTAACAGTAATGATACAACAGCTTTATTCAAGCTATTAAAGGGAGGATTTCTTTTCTGTTCAGTCATTTACTTGTAACTTAGATGGGTGCCATACGCAGCAACTTAGGCAGAGTCATTCAAATACTAGTGAAAAACAGCTTGTAGGTGAGAGATGCATAAGCAAAATATTGCAAGATTTGTCTTGATATACCTATGCAAGACAGATGTAAGCTGCACAGCAGTTGACTTTCTCTAGGTGGATGGATACAGTGGGACTTGAGAAATCCCATCTTCTCAATCCCCTAACAGTCCTGTGAATTAACAGTTGTGAATTAACAGCTGCTTGGCTCCAGCATTTTACCAAACCATCCATGTATCTCTCCTTTCTGTCCTTAACTCACAATACACTTTCAGATTACCTCTTTCCAGGAATACCTTCCCCATACATAAAGCTAACTTTGCCCCACCTTCAGAGGTAGATATCTACCTCCTCTTGGTTTACTGTGTTGTCTCCTTCCTTTTTCCCCTCTGAGACAGTGGGCATCAAGAAACAGTGCTTTCATCTTCTTTTTCGCACTGTCTGTATTTCTTTCCCTTCTGCCTCCATTCTACACCACTAAACACAATCTAAAATCTTTATTTCATTGACATCTATTTTCCATCCTTCCTCCTCTTACCACACTGACAATGGAGGACTCTATCCTACTTCTTACCACACCACGCACATTCTTTCACCTGTTCTTCCTTCCTCTTGTTTTCCCACCTCAGTTCTCTTTTGCAGATGCATCTTCCGTGAGAGTAGGAGCAAAAAGCAGGCATGTAAGCACCTCTGTGGGATGAATAGTGCACACTTACATTCAGTTACAGCCTTCATGCTACACTTTGCACACAGACATGTATCTCTTACCAATCCCTTTCTAAATTTTCCAGTTGTAAAAAATTGTATCCAGCTTATCAAAATCTTCTAGATGGGGATCCCTGTGCCCCAACCCTTTAAATATTTGATTGCCTCTCCACAGCTTCCTCATTCTCTTTGCCTGGCTACAGCCCAGCATTACAGGAAAATGCTGTATAATGGGTGATAGAGGTTTCAAATAAAAACATGCAAATCATGCACAATTTGTCTAAATATGCTTATGTAGGCCAGATGCAATCTGCAGCTGCAGCACAATCCTGTTTATATTCTTCACGGGTAGAGTTTACAGTCAAAAAGTTCAGCAATATTCTCAAAACGTAACATGGGCCTCACTATGTCCTCATCAACAATCCCTTCACAGCCTACATAGCTCTCTTGTGTAGAAATAGTAAGCAATTTTAAATGAAATACAAATGTTCCGTTTCACAGATCAGTGTGCTCTGAGTCAATATGAAACTAACCATGCTTTATTTAGCAGCTTTTTACATTATAGTTTAAACAACAATAAAATGGTCTCAGGAAACTATTTACATTATAGTTTAAACAACAATAAAATGGTCTCAGGAAGGTAAGGGGCTAAGGAAGCTGTTCCTGTCTGCGTGGTATTTTCCACACTACACGATCAGCAGCTAGAAGGCTCCTTTAGAGAACACTGCCTCCTCTCTTGGAAGGACCGAGCTGGCAGAAGTCAGCTCAGAAGAGGGACATATTGCCCTGGTGATCTGTTAAATATCTGTTTAGCTCCACAGTGATAAGACCCTGTCTTTCCAAGATGAAATATGGGATCCCTTCCATCTAAGTCATCCACAGGGACAGCACTCTCAAAAGACCAATCCTTGATTCACCGCTGACTAACTACCTGAAGGGTAGAACATTATACAGCCTTCCACATCTTTCTCTCCAATGTGATGCCGCTCTGACCTCAGCCTCCTGGAGTTTCAGGCAGCTCTTTTAATCTTATTTCTTGTCACAGGTTTTCCTTATAGGTTATAGTAAATCTTGCATTTACTTCTAGTCCCACTCTGCCATCCACAGGCTTCCTTAAAACTGACGTTGCTGTGGTTTGTTTCTCTAAATATGTATATTTTTAAGAAGTCGTATCCTTTGCTGCTTCTTGAGTCACACCACTCGCTCACTCCTGTTCATATACATATTTAAATTCAACTAAAGTGATTTAAAATAGTTAGGAGAATGTTTAGTGTGCTTGCATGGGGCATGGAATAATTCACATTTCATTTAAATGTCTAATCATGATATACTAAGGTAGCATTATAAAACCCAATCATATAAAAACTACTGCATCTAAGTTTCCTTATTTATTAATTTTCATCGTATGTGTGAGAAAATAAATCAGGAAGCTAAACCTTTGCATTGCAGTTGAAGAGAAAGGTCTCTGCAGACGGTGGTTGAGTATACTCTGACAAGATCAATAGCTTTAACTGTGTGATATTCAGTGGGAAAAAAGATACACTGAACACAAGATCAAGAAACAAGGGATTTGATTCCTCCTATGGTCTAAATACGTGAAGAAATTCTAGACTTCGTTTGGCAGATCGGGGCATTTTTTTCCCCTTTTGCAACATTAAATGGAATAAAACAGTAAAGCAAAGGCCATAACACTTAATTACAATTTCCTAACTTTGCAGATGCTTAAGAAATAAAAATCAAAGTAACTATTTAATCAATCAAGGCATGAGATTAGTATTTTAGGCCTTTTGCCTGACAAAATAAAATCAATTAGATGCCTAGAAAATTTTGAAATATACTTTTTTTTTTTTTTTTTACACAAACTATACATTCATAAAGCATGTAAACAAGACTGGTAGATATGTTTGACTTAAATCTTGAATGAAAAGCCTCATTAAAATATTAAAGAATCTGCTCCTGATAGATCAGAAACGATCATCTAGAAATGAATTCCTATTAAAGAAGAGATATAATTTTGTGTTTATAGAAAGATTACTTACAGTGTCATCTATACTATCTGTGACAGCTTATTTCTACACTACAGCAAGGAACCAGGAGAGTACACCGAACATCATCTTTTTAAAAGGAAAGATTGAAATGGCCAGTAGGCTACCTATTGCATACTATGGAGGTAAATTTAACTGCATTTCTATACTAGTCAAACCATAAAGACAAAATACATGTTTGGATGAACCGACTTTCACTTCTGACATTCACTCACTATTAAAGCATAATGCCATATATAATACAATACACACGGGGAGCAGGAGGCAAGGGAAAACTTGTTAAGGCAGCACTGCATGAAATGTTGCAATAATAAAGGGGTTAGGCAGTATACACATTAAGACCAATTCTAGTATGCTCTCTTTATTAAAACTGGGTCATTGTCAAAAAATTGCTGATGTTAGGATTTGTTGTCATGAATAATAAGAGCAACACTGCCAGAACGTGCAAGTCATAATAGACTAGGCACACAGAAAATCTTATGAATGATGGTAACGTTTGAAGCTCACTGTAATGTTACTAGATATGCCCTCTAACTGATGCTATATTTAGTATCAGTTAAACCTCCTGGGCATCAAACCCACTGGTTCTCATGAAACTAGAAAGCAGAGGTGTTTTAAGTTCAACAGAGCATGCTACTGCTAGGATCCAGCAGCTCTGCTGATTTTCTGTAAGGTTCTAGGGTGAACAAATAATCTCAAAATATGGTGAAGGGTCTGTATGACCATTAGGCGAATTTCTCCATGGTTCTCACAGTTTGAACAATTAATACATATACCTAAGAAAAAACATCAGTGGAATCAATTATTCTAACTTATAATTACTTTCATGAAAAAACCATATTCACAGATTTTTTAAAAAAAGATTAGTGATTAGTTGTCTATAAGGATTATGCTTGTTATAAACATAGCTTAAAAAGTGACACGGAGGAATTTATAAGGTTTCACTGAAGTTAAAGCTTTAAGTAAAATATACATTTAAAAGTTCTATCTATAAATATCATTTGGCATAAGGATGTCTGATAAATCTGGTTGATTTTACATTTCTTTAATTCATGTTAAATTTGTAGTCCTCTACGTTTCTTTTGTCCCTTCACAAAACCTCCAAGATCTTTTAATCTCCATAAAGTAAACACAAGAAAGGGCAGACTGCTGGTCACCAGATAACATATTGTAGAAGGAGACAACGCAAGGGAAAGCATCTGTCTGCTACTTCAGCTTTGTATCTGTCCTCTAACTCTGTCAAGAATGATGCTCCAGATCAAGAGAAACATCTCGATGGATCTCAGATCTGCTTCCTGTTTTTTCTCACCTTGCTTCCTTCATCACATTGCTAATATCCAATGCAATTTGTGTCTGTGAACTAGAATTCCCACATAATTTAAATAATCAACGACATCGTATCTGCCAGGCTGACTGTGATCATAAATGTAGTAAGGCATTATAGGTATTAACACATCACTCATCTTGGCCACTTCACTAATATTCCGGAGATAATTTTTAAAAATATAGTCTGTTCCTCTTACTGCTAAAGTTTGGAGAATAGCTTCTTTCTGTTAAAAAAGGCTATCATATGATACAAAGTCTAAAAAAGATGAAATAAGGTAAAATTACTTTGCATATGGAATTTCTGGCACAGTTTTTATCTTCTTCCGTTCCACTGGAGAGAAAGTCAAGAGTATATGGTCTCCAAACAGAACATCTATACTTCTGTAGGCAGTGTCAAGGACACTAAGAGCTCAGATCTAGTTGTTTAAGGATTTCTAATGAGATTTATGAGTGGCTCAGCCTCTACAGTATTTGTGTGTGTGTGTCCATCTTCATTTCCAGAAGCAATGCAAAAGCTAATATATGATAGACAGAAAGGCATGAGGCTTCAGGATGGTAGTTCCTCCCACTTATACCCACGTTATATCTAAGGTAGGTGATGAGAAAGGATAGGGCAAGATGAGGAAAAGAGCACAATGTTTTCTAAACATCACCTTCTAAAATGAAGGAAGGAGAGCAGAAAAAGAGCTTTTTGGTTCCATTCTGATTTGGGCAGAGAAACTTAGCAGAGGTTTCCCCTGTGGCTCCTTGCAATAACAATGATTGTCAGAGAGCAGGGAACAGAAACTGCTTTTGTGAAATCAAGGTAGATGCAAAAGTTCAGTGATGTAAAACTGCATAAGGCTGGTCATGGACATCCATAAAGCCAATCAGAGACCAGATAACATTACCAGCTAGCTTCAAGGCTGTCTACAATTCAATTGGTAAGAACCACTGGTAAAAGCTTTATTGATTGCTTTACAGTTCACATTGGGATGTGTATTATGGTGGTTACATTTCTACTATTAACCAGATCAAGGTATGCCTATGCTGCACTATAACTACAACTTTTACCACAAGACAGGTAGCAAAAGGCCTTGGCCTCTTGGCTGAATGATTTTGTCAAGACAGAAGACAAATTCTTGTGGTTTCTGTTGTACAGAAAATTTCGAAGGTTGGTCAAATGAGAAAGGAGAAACATAAAGCGAATGAATAATGAAACCAAACCAAAAGCTGAAAAGAAAAATGGCATAGATATACAACAGTTTTAGTCAGAGTTTTAGTAAGTTATTCAAAACAGAAGCAAAATCTGTGAGGCAAAGAACTGGAGGTAGCATGACCTAAGTGATATTACTAACTACAAGGCCCTTCTGGCATCCAAAATTATGCCAGCTATGTTCTTTTCTCCCTTTACATGGGAAAAACACATTTGAAAAGAATTATATATTCACAACAATGATCACTACCATTTTAACACAGTTGAAAAGTCTGATGACTACCATATGCCTCTGCACAACTAGAGTCCAGATCTCAGGTTCTACCCAGAGACACACGACTGCCATTTGGATGTACAGATAGGCTAATCCTGCACATGCATACCACTACTGCCATATAAAATGCATGCTGCACAAAACAATGCCAAAAATGGGGGCTTAACCCATAAGTTTTCTCAGAATATGCTTAACACAAACTGATAGAATCGGGTTTCTTGCAAAAAGCAATTATGGCTGCCATTTTCTCTTAAAAACCAGGGGCCTCCCTAATTATGTTATAGCCTAGAGATTAAGTTACATGCATCCAAGAAGTGAGACTGAGCCTGAGCTCCCTCTTTTGCCAGAGGCAATGCAAATCTACATTACTGGCTACAGAGAAATCAGACAAAAAAAACATTACTTTGCAAAAGGGATGGTCATTTATTAAACTACTCTAACTCGATCAAATTCATCACATACTCAACGTCCATCAATGAAATTGCAACGGCATGCTTACCAGTGTACTTAACATAATGTGAATGTGTTTTACTGCTTCTGCACAATATAATTTCTCATTCTGTCCTCACACAGAGCTTTGAGTAAATAGTCAGCATTTTGGAAGACTAGGCTGAAGAATAAGAATCTATGGAAAAACACGTCAGGAAAACTCTATTTACCCATAAATAATTTCAGCTAATTTTACAGCCGGTATGCTGTCTATAAGTAAGTATAGAAATGCAAAAATGTGCACTCACCTGCTTTATCAAACTTCTTTTTTTAAAAAATGGGTACGGAGAAGAAAAAAAAGAAAGAAAATAAACGAAGAAAGGGTGTCCAAGGCTGAATATATTTTCAGTAAGACATCATTAATCTTCATTAAATGTATGCTGGAGCTAGCAGAAATGTCTTAGCTGTTTTGTGATGAACCAAGACTAAGAATACATCTAGCCAGTCATTGCCAGTGGCCAGAACCAAAAGCAGGGAAGAAAATAAAGAGATAACATTAAGCAGGAAAACAATGGGATGAAGTGGCCCTAAAACTGATTTTTGACCTTTTGCTAACAAAACAAAGAAACATTACACAATATGAATTTGAACTCCATTAAAATCTGTGACAAAAAGCAGTGCCTCACAAAGTCACTAAAATACTGAATGCTGGAGATGAGGAGAAGATATACCTGGGAAGTACCACTCCACAATGGGCTCATTTCTTCTACTCCTTGTTGGAAAACCACTACTATTTATATCAGGTACAGAATGTTAGGCTAGACAGATCTTTTGTCTGATCTAATACAGAATTTGCTTTGTGTTCTTTCATAATAGTTTAGTTAATTTAGTTAAGGGAAGACATACATATTGATTGGTTTTGTCAGGTAGAAGTTGTACGGTTTTCTATTGACAGACAACAAACTTCTGCTAGTGAAACTCAATAGAGCAAGGGTTTTATGTGAGAAATGAAATGATGGTATATACATGTGAAACAATACTCGATTGGTATTAACTTCTTTTTTTTCAGATATGAATGACATATAGCAACAATTGAAAATTTAAGCAGAGATATAATTCAGGTCAGATTATGGCCCACAATGTTGAGGTTTTGTGTCTCTAAATAGCATGAATAGAACAACAGTTTGTAAGAGCCATCTAATATGGATTCATTAATGATATCTCTTTTTTCAGTCTTTCTTAAACAAAGTTTTAGCTAAGTCTCTCAAAGGGAAGGAAGGAAGATTTCAGGGACTTAAGGTTTGGGTTGTGGGTTTGGTTTATTTTCCCCTGAAAATCATTAGAACTGATGAACCTGAAAAAAGTTGTGCCTAAAAGTGGTTTTAGTCTTGCCACAACCTGTTACTGCCAGAGAGAAATAATCAAATAGTTACTAAGCTAAAAGTAATTTAAAAAACCCCAAAAGCAGAGAGACAAGGAGACTGTTGGTATGAAAAAGAAATATTCTTTGAATAATCAATACAACAACATAAAAAATGCTATTATGCAAGATACAAAGCTATACTGATAACTACATATCTTTATTAAAAATTATGCTATTTAACATAAGAATGTTAGGCTAAACCCATGTCATTGTACTCTGCCCAAATACTATCTGCCTAGGAGCTGCACTGTGACACTGTCAGAGCGATCTTAATCCATTCCCCAAATCCCACATACCATTAAAAAGTTGCCTGTGATCCACACCAGGTAATACATTTCCCATCTAACTCTTAGAGCCCCAGAAGGGAACATAGCATCCTGAGACCTAATTATTTCGTGTTTGTCCAAACCTTTGAGACTACTAGACGGCGGGGTCAGGGCGCTCCTGGCGAGCAGCTCAGTTGCTGGACAGTTCCCCAGCTTTGCTAGCAAGGGCACCCTTAGGAGAAGAGATGTGCTGTGAGAGACCTTGCAGGGCCAGTAGCGGTACCCAGCCTTTTTGTCACCTCACCTTTTGTATGCATTCTGTTCTAAACAATGCATAAATACAGTTCTATTCTTTTCCTTACAAAAAAAAAAAAAAAAAATCACTTGATCTTTATCCACTTTTGTAGGACAGGAAGGAAGGACTGAATCTCCTCAGCAATTCGTAAAGACTAGTAATGTGAATGAAGTGCACTATCTACAGGCAACATCTGTATCTTCGTTCACGCTTATTTTTGGTAAAAATTACTACTTTCATGTGCAAGCAAGGTATGATCTCTTCTCTATCTCTGTTATTTGATAGTTTTCTGAGCTCACTGCAAGCAAACAAAAATTTGCTACATAATTTCTCAAAGAGCAAAGATCTTAATTCTGAACTTGCAAGAGAGTCTAAAATTGCTAACAGTTGTGACTGAATGAAATATATATTTTAGTGCTTTTCAAACTTAAATTGACGTGTAGTCCTGAAACAGCCCTGTAAGTCGAATGACAGATTGAAGACATGGAATTGACTGTAAAATCAACATTTCGGTGCAGTTCCAGTAAATGCTAACAAGAATATTTTCTGAAGGGGGCACATACATACATATGCGTTCATAGAGAAACTATAGATAGGCATTTTAAAGATGCCATTGTATATTTCAAATATCTATCAAAAAACTAGCATCTGATGAAGATTACCTTTACATGCTCTGTAATTAAATACAATACCTACATGCTTATGTATAGATATCCACATAGAAATAAATACGTAGACATACAAATGGATTTACTAATATTTCTGTCCATATAAAGTTAGAGACTGACAATTATATCGGAATATTTAAAAGAAAGTCAGAGGTAAAAATGCAGTATTCCAGCACCGTGTTATTTAACTTGCCAGTATATAGCTAAATGAAAAACAGTGCAAGCAGATTTCTATAGACGTTCCTCTAAAATCCTTTTTCTTAAGCCTAGGCTGAAGCATTCCTAATTTGTTTACTAAAATGTTATGTCTAAGATTTAAAATTATCTTGGCGACTCTTCTGTTTTATGTCTTCACTTACGAAGGTTATTTTTACATATTTTTATCCCGAGGAATACTTGTTATAATCTATCCGCATATACTTTAAACTAAATATTCTATGACCTAACAGTTTGTTTTCTGAACTTTTATAAGGAAGAGGACAAATATCCATCATGACGAATGCAAAGCGCTCCCTCACAAGACCAAAGCAACAGTGCATGAAATTGAACTGAAAAAGAGCCTCCATTCTGTGTGACTTCTTGGCTGACACAATTTAGATATTTATAGCTTTACGAATAGGCCACTGGAGAAGAACTTGAAGCTTTTCTAGCCAGGAAGGATTAATGAACATGTGCACCTGGTAATTACAGCACTCCATCTTTCTCAAAGCCCTCACATTGCCTCAATGGCAGAAACTGTAATGAAAAACCATTGAAAATATCAATCTACAATTCCACAAGTCATTTAAATATTAAAATGTATAATCTCTTTTCATACTTTCTATGAACTATGCTAATAGTGGTATGCAAAAAATCATACATAGATATTTTCTGCTTCATGTTATTACCTGGCATGCCTCATTTAAAATGTAAAACTCATCTGATATGAATTCAGGCTTTAACTTACTCTAGACTCAAATTAGAAAATACATGGGAATGACTGCCAAATACATCCTTAAGTAACAGCAGAAAGAAATATCAGCCTGGGGTAACACATGCAATTCTAAGACAAATTCCACAAGAAAAGTTTACTGGAAAATAAATGTTTAAAGAGTTGGGAAAAAACATTCTGTACTTTTTTCTTTAAAAGGCTTTTCAGATGTATTGTCAGGTGGAAACTTTTTAAGAAGTATGCATACTACCACAAACATTTGTCTAATACGCATACTACTAGAATTCTACAGGAGTGTGGGAGGGTGTTTGTTTGTTAAAACACTACCTAGATTAACTTGAAAAACACTGTGCACTTCATATTGGATTTTGAGATTAAAAAATACTGAAAAAATACTTGGAAAATATTGCAAAACATAAAACCCACTTCATCATCAAAGCAGTAAAAATTCAAATGTCTGTGAACATCAATATTAGAATTTTCTTGTGTTATTCTGACGTTTGATATACCATTAACCTGAAGCAGACAGATAACATAAATGGATGAAGCAGACCACCCAAAACTAAAAACAGCATTACTAATACAAGTTCTTTTAAGCAAAAAGCCTGAACTGCTTTACAAGTGAAACTAAATTTTAAAATACATTTTAGTGAAGCACTTAGCTATTGCAACATTTGAATGGGAATTCAATTATAACCTAAATGGACAGACATCTATACGGCTCTAAAAGTAGTCTTTTAAAAGCTATTTAAGCATAGTACGAGATCTGAGCATTAAAAAAGGCCTTTTATTGTTAAAACATACTGTTCCTTGCTGGATTATAAAGAAAAGACTCCAGGAGACATAAGCGTGCATGAAATGCTCTCTCCAGAGCATTCAACCAAACTGACTGCAATAAGGGGACTTCAAAAAGCAGCAAGTCGAGAGATGTTCAAAGCACCTTGCGGCTTTGGGCTGCTGGCCTCTACTGCTGTTTTTAATACAGTTGGGTTTAAGTTGGGAGCGGATAAATAATTGACAGAGATATTTCCTGAAAGCTTTATCACCACACCGTTTGTCAGAAGCTCTAAAAAGTAGTCGTTACGATAACGCTTGATCTGGGCTTCTTATTTCAAGTACAAAAGCATCCCCTCCCACCTATTGCTCACAGGCTCCTGCATCAGAACAGGAGACTTAAGATGCAGCCTGCACAGCACTAACACACCACGCTCTCCACCAGCGGATTCCTTCTCCAGCACGCCTATTTTCGCTTCCTTACCTTTGAAAGGCTGTCCGAAACCTGCTAAGTTCCCCCAGACGATTTTAGTTCAGAGCATCCAGCAGCGCATCCGCACAAAGCTTTGCCATTGCGAGTGTGAAGAGAAAGAGCTGCCGGGATGCTGAACGGCACATCAGCCAACTTTGTGTGGAGCCGCGGCTCCCTGAAAAAGGTGGACTGAAATTCGCCTCGCTTGCGGATTGGATTCAACAGCACACAGTAACAGCGAGCGAGAGCAAGGATTTAAAAGGGAAAAGGCGGGGGGCGAGAGAGAAAGCAAAACTCCTGCCCGTATTGGATAAGCCTTGCCTCTGAAATGTAAGCCGGTCCTCTGACTCCAACAAATACTAGCGAAACTACTCTTCTGTAATGTTTTGATTGCACTGCGTACCATAGGAGGCCATCAGTTCAACAGCTGGTATTTCAATATAGAATGTGTTAACTATTTGCACTACTAATATATTATGGAATAACATGAGCATTTCAGCCTTCATGTTATAATCATATAAAGAAGATGCAATATGTGAATAAAAATCATTTTAGATCTAGTTAGACTTCAATTTTACTAATTTTCTGTGGATTCTTTTTGTACTAGTTTCGATTCAATTAACTACAAAAATGTCTCCTTTCTTCCCTGTTACATAGAGATATTGACGTTCCCATATAACAGTGCAGACTGTTTCACATGCGTTACTTATTGAGTCCTTGTAGAAAATCGACCTACAACACCAAGTCCTGGCTTTAGACATTTCATGCTACATTCAGTCTAGAGTGAATTTGTTGAGACAGTGTTTGGCACATTACACCATGATAAGGCTTTAAATATTCTTCAGCAGAACACTGCTTACACTATTCTGACGAATCTGTATAAAATGGAACATTTTTGTCTGTTATAGCTAATGTTGTACACATGATATACAATATAAAGTTTAATTTATTTATCTAGCAGGATTGGCCTTTTTTCCGCAAATTATGTTGAAGAATACATGCTTTATCATATGTTCTTTCTCAAACCATAGTAGTGTACAAATTTATTTTTGTTTCCTGACAATGAAAATACCATTTTCTAGTGGCTCTACTGTTTTGGCACTGTCACAACAATTTGAGGTTAGAAGCAGAAGTAAAAGTGCCAGGAAGATAAGAGGCCAGATGTACCATAGAGGTGATGACCTCATCTGGCAAGAAATGTACTTTGGATATATAGTTTAAATAGCACTGTTTATTCCAAGCAGTTCCTATTTTTAGTGAGGTTGGGTGAGGAGGAACCCCTCTATCACCTCCAAGGTCTTAGGCTCCGTTAAAACAAGTAAGACACACTTTATTGTGTGTCCTTTATTGGACAAGCAGGAAAAAGGACCACCAAGCTAAAAGGAATGGCAACTTTCACAACTATCTATCTATTCAGTGTATTTTTTTTTCTTCACAAACATTGTATCTGTCTAAATGACAAGGAGTTCACATTCTAAATTTCATTGCCAATTATGAGGCATTAAATTGGCCTGTGTAGGTTTTTTGGCTCCTATTGACCTCATCAAACAGCTGTGATTTCTAAGCAACCAGTCTCTAATGAGTTTAGAAACAATAAACAGAAGTTAAAATGCTAGATGTATTTCATTTATCTTTTTAAAAAATGAACTCTTTTGAAAATTTTAAGTTTAACATCTTGAAAATTTTAAGTTTAATACATACAAAATGCTCTTCGGTTTTGCATTTTTTGCTAATGCGTGGAGGAATCATCCTCCAGTCACTGAAAAGGAAAAACAATACTTATGCTCTGCCTCTGTCTTTTTAATATAGTTAGTGCCTTATCAGCACTCAAACACACTCCTGTGAGCAGCTTTGGAAAACTAGCTAGAATGCTCAAATACTTTAGCTCTCTTTCAGTCTTGTCTCATTTTATTGTCTCATCATGCAAACATCTGTAATGTACTGAAAACTATATTGCAAAATTTAAAACCAGGTAAAATCTGTGCACCTAATGAAAGGAACATCTCAGAGAAATAGCTGAAATGCACAATGTAGCTATTAATTACAGGAAAAAAATAATTTGCTATACACCCATCACAAGTAAATATCTTTAAATCTTACAATATTGATAGAATATTTTTTTCTTAAAGAAGCAGATTTTTGTCAGTACTTGTTAATTAATCTTAACTTGTTAAGGTAAGACTACCAAAATACAAAAAAAAGTTACTATATTAAATACTTAAATATATTAACTGGTTAGAATACAGGCTCATTGAAAGGGTTGTGAACAGAAGATAGTTCTCAGCTGCAAGCTCAGTGATTAAAGTATTGAGCATTTAAGGGCTGTTAGTCCATCATCTTTCCTGTGCACAAAACTCATTGAAAGTAAAACAGCCCAACACTTTAAATGGTTTGTTTGTTTATATTTGTTGACTCTTTAAGTAAGCAGGAATCTAGATAACCTCTTGGCAAAGGATTCATTATGTAGCTGTTATAGCAAAACAGTACTATTTCAGGAATCATATTGCACATGCATTTCTTGAGTAGTCATGTGCACTTAGCAGTCCATTTTGTGTCCTACGCAGAAATATTGCGTACACATAATAAATATGCATTCAGAGTTCCTTTTGACTGTAGTATACAAGGACCGAAAGTAAAGCAACTTCCTTGCAAAAAGATTCACGCACTTATCCCAATTTTGGGTTATGTCATATCCTAAAATAGTTTTACTTTCATCCCTGACATCTTGCAGCCTTTCAGCAGAGGATAAAAGCTAACACATCCCCAACTCCCCAATCAAACACCGTTCTTTAAGAAAGCCACAGAACTAGACCCTGAAAAGAAAAAAATCACTAAAATGACCCTGTTGATTGCAGCTATCAGGGAGTTACACAGAGATAAAATGGTTTCTAAGTTATCTAAGCTTAACTGTATGGAGAACACATACTCTGACTTAGCAAATGAATAGGAATTCAACAGAAAGGCATGTCTGTGTTTGCCATGAGCTCTCCTACAACAGACAGGCGGCTGCATGTTTAAACAGATGTAGATAATCCACAGCAAATTCTAGATAATGTAGAAAACATCTCATCTGAATGTGAAAAAAAGCATACGTCAGTGTAGAAGGTCCATATCAGAGAGCTTTGTGGCCAGCCAAACCCCGTAAGAGTTTCCTCATTGCTTTCAGATCATGATTTAGAATAACTCTGTAATGAACATACAAGTGATCTTGCCCTGATTACTGACACTTCTGTTTGTGACCACATTGGAGATTATGTTTTGCACGTCAACACAAGTCTGTAGTGCGATGGGTAACTGAAGGCAGGAAAGTTCAGGAAAACACTACGGAAAAGAGTGGCTTAAGTTAGAGGCAGTGAATGTCACTAAATGAGACTACCAGATCTATCAGCTTTGAAAATTTTGATTCACTGTCCTGCTGAGCCTAACAGGTTTTGGTCAGACAGGTGTCATAATAGGAATGCAGAAGAAAAAAAAAATTCAGCAGCATTAAAAGGACTGTATCTCAAAGACATCATTCATTCTTTGCAAAAACAGCACGGAAGTATAAGGCAGACAGAAGAGGCACTTTATAGGTATTATATTCGTCTAGGTTATTTTCAGGAGGTATTAAGACTTCACAGGTAAGGGAGACATAGATGGGTAGATGATCTACAAAAGGCTCCTTTCTGTTACTAATTCTCTATTCTTACTGCTAAAAATACTACCATTTTGGCTTTTAGGTGCTCTTGTCATTACTTAACCTGGCCAAAGATTCTTGAAAACAGAAATTATACAAAGGATGCAGTCACACCTGAAGTTGGCATAGTTTATAGGCTACTGTGGCACGTAGGATGGAAGGAATTACAATATTACCATTGAGACTTGTAGGTTCATGGTATTCTTTACCCTTTTAGAACTTAAATCCATGTTTCCTACTTCCCATGATTGTGACAGAAATTCAGGTGTTAGCATAGTTAGGGACAAAGGCCTTGCTCCTGCAGGACACCAGCAAGTACCGCAAGTACTACAAGGACAAGCAGGAACGAAAAATTAAATTAAGAGTAAAGAATAAAAAGGATAACCTTCACTTAGCCCTGAAAAAGTGAACACTCCTACACAGCAGCGGTCCCTCTTCAGCGTTGTATAAAACCTACATCCACAGGAGGTAGTGATCCTCCCTCCCTCCCATGTGTGCCAAGCAAAATAAGGAGGCAAGCTCTCTTTTATTCACTATTTTACAGACTGGTTATCTACTGGGAAGTAGATATTTCCAGCTTCCAGCTGTTAGGCAAGAAGAGGTCTAGTTATAATCCGTTATAGGCTTTCCTGACAGCGCAGGTTTTTCTGAACCTCAAGTAGGAGGTGCTATAGAGGAGCAGGACTTACTGTGAAGTCCTGATTTACTTACCTCCACCTAGTGTTTTCTTCTTGTCCATTCTAAGTGACTTTTGTGTGGAGGAAAGTCAACAGTCTCAACCTTCGGCTTTATACATCACTCTTCAGACTTACACCTATTTCTACCAGCCGTATCAGATCATCCAGATGAGCTTAGACACTTGCTAGATACCATAACAAAAAATACGTGCTTAAATTACATGGACTTTTCCTTTGTATCATTTGTCAAGCACCATTCCATGGTTTCACAATGCTGTATGTCCCTAGGTGTGAAATCCTTGCATAACAGGTGAGATATTCTGCAGGTGTGCATGAAGTTGAAATAAAGCCAAAGACTCAAAAACTCTCGTGGGTAAACTCTCTTGTTAAGTCACTCACTGAAAAGTGTATTTTGTTTTGTTGATTTCACCTTTCATTTTTCCTTCTAAATAGCAGAGATTTTAAGCAAGCTGAGTTTTGTTACTGTCAGGGAAAACGACTTCGATTACAGATGCCTATTTTTCTTAAAAGTTATATGAAACAGAGTATATTAAGGTATATTAGTATAACCTACCAATAATAAGTTATTAGCAAAGTTTCTAAAGGGATAGATATGTAAGAAATTCCTTAATACACTGACAACATTGAAGTTGAACACAGAAAGGAGTGGAAACTGCTCTGTCACCTATAACAAAAAATAACTGCTACAGCACCTGCTCCGCTATCAGCACTGTAGATCTTTCTGCCAATATACTGCCTCTTTCTTCTGGTATGACTGCCATCCCCTGTCTTCAGCTCTTGGCACGTGCTCAGATTACTTCTAGGCGTAATAGTTATTTATCTCAAAATTTTGCTTTGAATAATACATCTGAAAAATAATACAGTCATATTGTACAATGTTTCTTCTTTCCAGGTAAATTAATAAATTTGCCAAAAGCCTGCGTATGGAGTACTAGAGATTGCAAAGGGCACATGTTCTCGCTGTTGATGTCACCAATACTGATCACCTGCCTTATTGCCCGATCAAGTGACTGTTCACCTCACAGACAGTTATTAGGGAGGAGGAATTAACACAGAATTCTCATCCTGTAGTTCACATCATCACATCTCAGTCATTTGGATTGGGCTTGGCCACACAAGGACATCAGATACAAGATTTTATATATGAGTACATTTTAAGAGAAAGATTTATTAAAAGATGGTAATTTACCATGACAATAATTGCTTTATTCTTATCATCCAACAAACATAAAAAAGCTTCATTTTTATCTTCAAATTATAATTTCCACTATTACAGTTGAAAGAAAAAATGTCAATAATTGTTTTGCTGCTTAGTATTTTTAGACCAATTGTCATATATTTTGAAGAAAATTACGAAGTTCATTCTAGGAAGGTTGTCAGCTACATTAAACACCCTGAATAGTTCCAGTAGCTCTAATATATAAATTTACATGTATAATCTTACCACTGAAAAGCACATTTTCAAACTAATATTTGATTTTGCTCCTTCTGCACATCTTGTGGTTCCATCCAAGATGAAATTTAGCATGAGAAATTGTTCTGTGATGAAATAGAGCATCACTCAAAGTGTGCACACCAGTTAGAAAGATGAAATTATTCTACTTCAAAGAAATGCATGTTCTATTTGGACTTGTATTTTATCACACTGGGCTTGGATCTTAAATATTCATTTTGGTTATGTATTATTTCACTGATTTATTCCCTCATTAATTCACTCCTATAGTAATGTGATCAACTTCAATGGATATATTTAAGCTGTTACATACCTCTTATCTCTTTGTGCTGCACCAAATTCCTCCATCAAAATAGTTAATTAGGAAAGAAAATCAAATTTCTCTTAATCTCACACTAAAGCATAATTTTTTCCTTGGAAAAAATACAACTTAATTATGAAAATGAATCCATGAATTATATGAAGACATGTGGATAATATTAGAAATGAGCATAGCAAATGAAAAGTCGACACAGTATTCATGTTTGATTTAATACATCAGAAGTGAAGCAAGAGCATGTCTAGAGAGCTCACTGGTCGTATCATCTGAGAAATATATAATACCCTAATGAGTGTCGATAAGAAGATAAAATGAGATATATCAGTTTTGCTACTTAACAGTTTGTAAAGTCTGTTTATTGTTTGTATTCATTTTGGTGTCTCAGTTACAAAGGCAGCATAGTACAAAAGGAGTCGGGACCTCTGAATTTTTTCTCCTTCTCAAGAAGATATTTTTTCTGAGACTTAGGGCAGAATCAGTAAGTCTGTTTATTCATGACTTTCAAAGAATCTAAAGGAGTTAAGTTCTCTTATCTCAGTGGAGTTGATGATCTTTTAGCCCCTTGCTTTCTCAGATGACTTTGAAAATCCTATGTCCTTTCCCTGATTATCCATCTATTAAAGAGAACATAAAATCTATTTATCTGGAGCATCCAATATGAAAAATGTGCGCACACTGCTGAAAGATGATGGTGATGTGAATATGATCATAGAGAAACATGGGGTTAGATTCAGGAATAAGGCAGTGATAATTCAACTGCCTCCTAGCAGAACGTAAGATTATTTTAAAAAATCACCTGCTTTTTTTCACTAGCAAAAATGGAGAAGACTGTAAGGCTTTGTCTTACAGTAAATACAATGCCATTCAAATTACGGCCAGTTAAGTCACTGAAGGCAAATTCTTCCTGTGGGGGTTTTTTTCTGCTTTCTTCCTTCTGGTTCTTTTCTGATTCAGTTACCAACAACAGAAACAAGACAGTAAAAGCAGCTACAGAAACTCTACATTTTCAGGAGCAGACAGTACTTTTGTGTTCTATTTGTGTCATAGCTGTGGCCAGTGTGACAAGCTGGAATATTACAAGGATAGGTCATCAGTGAAAAGTGATATTTCATATCACAAAGAAAAAAATGTTACACAAAAGACAGCCCATAGTTAGTAACTCCCATTTCTGTTCCCAGTCTAATTAACTTACATATTGACGACAGAGAATTCCAGGGATGGCTAATACAAACTACTTTTTAATTACTTTAAAGTATTTATGATTGACAGCAGTTTAATCTATCAATTAAAAAAAACCCAACGCTTCTGCTAAAGTGTCTACAGTTATTCAATATAGATTTATTATAGTGTCATGACTATTTTTTCAGTTTCTGTATTTGGAAACTTTGCTGCCTCCTTCTAATGAAATAAACATCAGCTACTTGTTTGGGGTTTTTTTGAAAAAAAAAAAAAACAAAAAAACACAACAGGATACTCTAGCAATTTATAGACAAAGTCATCTAATTGTTTTGTTATTGTATGCCTTCATTACTTGTAAAAGCTTGGAATTGGGCTTGGGAAGATATATATATGTAAAATAAATAAAATCATTGTGTATTGTGTTGATATTATGAGGGTGAATAAAAACAGATAGCATCTCAAGTGAATAAATTCATTGTTACAGGCTTGAACAGAAATCATAATAGGGATAGAATACTGCCACAGTTTGGCTAGATAATACAGTTGCAGATAATAGACAGTTTTATCCATCTTAGAAAAGCTGCAGAAGAGTCATTGAGCATCTTCAAGGTCAAATGTAAACTTGACATCGTATCGCTTATAGTGCAATGTCAGAAAATGATACATCATAGCTATGAATTTATTAGTGTGAATAAAACCTTATATGGTATTTGCATTTTGAAAGCAATATTGAAGCATTAACTCCTTAATCCTCAGAATACCCTAGGAAGATTGTTAAGTACAGTACAGTAGAACAGATCATAGAAATGAAAAAAGGAGAAAATTAAATCCACAGTTATAGAAAAAGCCTATATAAAAACTGCAGTAGATTAAACATTTTCCGTGTTTCTTATGTATATGCAGTCCATAAGGACACACTGAAAAATTTCCATTAGATCAAAACAGCAAAAGGAGAAACTGGATGGCTATGTAAATTCAAAATGCCTTGGGATCTGCTATTACTGAAAACAACTTCACAGTCTTCTACATGTAAAAGTAAAGACACCAATGAAGACCATAAAATTAATTTTAAAATTGACTGATGATTCAGCTGAAGATTTTTGTTTTGTTAGACAGACATTGCTGTTTCCTACCTTTCCTAATGTCTTGGGCAGACATATTTTTTTAATGAAAGCTAGTTAGGAAGTTCATCCAATAAGGGTCATGAGACATCCCAGAAGATATACTAGAAGTAGTATTCCCCCCCCCCAGTTTAAAAGACACAGCTATTTTCTTAATTCTGCCTCAGTTTCAACAGTAGGGGAGGGCTAGCCATATGGTATTCCAGATCTATTTCACACTAACTTTTCCATTGTCCTAGACAATGGGTGCCTCCCATTCTCCTGATGTCTTAGGTAAAATTAACAGCAACACATAAATACCTTGGTTATACTGCCCTAGGATTTTACTTTACACTACCTTTTGATATCTAACACTACACTACTGACAAGTCCTTATTTTCCACCATCCACCTCCAATCCATCTTTGCCCAGGAAAGTGATTGCATACCTTAAAAACAATTACTTACGCCTTTGTTGCCCTAGCACAGTTTATTTCAAGATACATTTTGAAGATAATTCAAAAGTGGAAAATCCAAAGTTTATGGAAAATGTAGCAATGGGATTTACCTCATATCTAACTTCTCACGTCTGCAGCACAAATCTCTGTATCTGAGATAGTTATCTAAACTCTATAGCCAATAGAATTAAATAGATACTTCTAGGGCACAATGTGTCTCATGTTAATGTGGATATTTAAAATACATCAGATGAATTTTGTCTCAGATGCACCTATTACTTTCCATTAGCTATAAATGGAGTTCAGAATGATCCCGTCTACACTGTAGACATGTAAAGTTAAGTGAGATGAATCTCACCTTATGGATCTGTACTAAAAAGAATGAAAATACTTCTTTGCCTTCCGTACACTGGGATGGCTTTCCTCCTCATAATTTTTTTAAAGTTTCCCCATATAAACTTTTTCAATTTATGTAATTTTGGTTCAGAGCATTTTAGGGATAGGGTTTTTATGTTTTACTCTAACAATTGTGTTCCTTGAATTTCAAGCACAATCTTTTCCCTGAATATAACTACATGAGAGTTTTAGCTTCTAGACATGTTGCACATCAGTATGGTCTCTTAGAATTTCCCAGAAAACTTGCCAAAAGTAAAAGTTCACGGAGTTCATGACCTTAAAAAAATTACTGAATGCCACAGTAATTTAGAAATTCACTTTCATATCTGCTTTGCAGTACACCTCAAAAGTCTGATTCAAAGAAAAATGACTGTCTTCAATGGACTTTGACATCAGACCTAGAGTAAATACAACAGGTGCCACAAAGCTTTACGTTGTTTTATTTAGAGAATAAATCAGTGGATCTGTGCATATACAGTGAGCAAAGGCTATATCTTTTATAATTTATGTTGTAATAAAGTTGTTTACAAAAATAAATTTAAAGTAAAAAAAAAATAATATTGAAATAACAAACAGCAATTCAAATATTAAATGAAGGAAATCTGACCTATATCAAATGTTAGATATATATCACGAAATGGCAATCGATGGTATCCACCAAAGCAACAATTTTAATACTGAATCCTTTCAGTACAACAAAGACCCTATAAAGTCAGAAGTCAGTAGTCATCTACGAACTGTTTCAAACTATAGAATACAGAAAAAAGTTTTTAACAAAGTAAAAAATTGGTGGAAAAGACAAAACTGAATTCATTTGGGAAAACTAAAGAACTTTTACACCTTACCCAACAGCATCTATTGGGAAAAGCTGATGCAGGTATCCCTTTTATGCAGTGTAATCACAACTTACTAACTCTGCCCCAGGTAGATCAGAACTAGCTCCACACTACCAAAACTACCAAGCCAAAAACTACCAAGCAGTCATTTTGATCACATTACCTATATTCAGTACTTATTTTTTATAATCACAACATCCTTTAAACCTCAGTAGATTAATATTTTCAAAATCTGTCAGCTATTTTTATGATGAATGCACTAAACAGTAACTAGCACTTAGCTCTATCATTTAATACCTTTTTAGAAGGAAAACTGTGAGTAATCTAAAATCCGTGTCAAGTACGTATCATGTTTAGCCAAGCTTCTTTTTTTAGTGTAAATATAAAAGTCTCATTGTCCTGAGCATAAAGCATAAGCATAAAGCTCTCTGACCTTAGTCCATCCAGTTAGCAGATCTATTTGACATTTGAAACATACAGAAGGTTTCAACCAGTAAATATTACAGATCTCTAATCTGGAGTGAAGTAGCTGTTTAAACTTTATTATGTGTTATCTCTTAAATGGACTTTTTTCTTTTTTTTTCTTCCTCATCAGAGCACCTCAGTTTAGAGAAATGTAACTAGGTTTATAAAACTAGAGTGTTTTTCCAGAACAACAACAACAAAAGAAAAAGCCTGTTTCTGCCCTCAAGTTTGATTTGGATAAAACACTCACTAGGACTGACCCAGACCTGATTACTGGGAGGCCTATTCTTCTTAAAACTAAGTATTATAAAAAGTGTAATAATGTATGAAATAAATCAGATTTCACTGTCAGTTGCTGCTGCAGACTAGGAAAACAAAGACTTTAAGAAAGCATTTCGTATTGGAATTTGAAAAAAAAAAAGGAAAATTTAAAATACTTGCATGCTGCTTTGCTTCTTGCATTGAGCCCCTTGCTTGAGCGTGTTAATGTCTTTATAGCATAGTCTTGAATACTTAGTTTTGATCATCTATTCCACCTACAGTAATGACCTCCTGCAGAAAACTTATGAATCACTCATTTGAAATGGATAGCTCCCACCAACCAGAAATAATAAAATGTATTTGCTGACTTCCTACCTAGGGTCTATGAGGAAAAGAAGAAAATCCAGCTTTAGCCATTCAAGCTGAAGCTGGATGTAACAAGCATAGATCTACATGACCTAGAGATATCTGAAGAGCCAAAGCTCAACTAATTGCACCTAAAATTTAGACTGAGTGTACTACTTCATTTCACAAAGCATTTGTCACTTAATGTCATAGGACTGTTATGCAGGAAAACTATAGAAGGATCTTTCTGATCTTTGGATAGGAAATTATGCACAAATAATTGTTGAAAACGTCTTAGACTATGTTGCTTTTTGCAACCATAAAATTTGTTGGGGAGTAGGAAGTTAACATTTACATTCACCATATCATGGTCACAATCAACTTCTGTAAATACTGTTCAATATGAGACCTTCTAAGTGGTAGCCATCATTCTCACTATCAACTTTCTTGGCAATAGGTATCTGTGTTTGCATTAAATTCAAGATGCTTCAGGAACTGTATTAATCTTGGCTTTTTTTTTTTTTTCTCTCTAAATAGATATCTAATGATAAACATTGTCCACAGGGGATAAGGGAATTTTCTTCTTTTTTTTCTTAAGGTCAATAGTTTACTACTTCCATCACTGCAGACCTACACTAGGAGTCTGTAAAACTGAATTATAATAACCAAGGCTGGGAAAAATAAAAAAGGAAAAAGAAAAAACATTATCATCCATCTGTCAAGCTTTGGAATTGACTGAGGATGATAGAATGGAGATAACTGAAGACAAGTTTCTACTATAAGTGTTTCTGGCGAAGTCCTGCTTTGCTTAGCCCTGATTATTTGAAACTAAAATATAAAATTAATGATTAATATTTCCTTTATAGGTGGCTGCTATGATTATTGCAAAAGAGTTCCTGAAACTTTTGCAAAGAACCATAATGGTATCCCTTCCAAAAATCCACGACTTATTTTCTTCAAAGCTTCAGGTAACTTCCTTGTTCCAAGACTGCAAAATAGCAGTCATGGTAGAAATAGAGGTTTTCTAGGAGAACATATATAAGATGAAAAGGTAAATCTGACAATGGACTTACTCTAATGTTCACTTCCAAAGAGGTGTGTTTTCTTACCACGTCACTAGCACATTGCAAAATCATGTTTGTCTTTCCATTGAGTCTCACTTTTATGAAGTGCTAAGGTTTAAAATTACTTTTATTATGCCTCAGCATAGTCTCAGCATTCCTGTTTAACTAGCAAAACATTTTCAAAAAGATAAACAATAAATCTAATCTCCATAGATAAAGCCCCCTGTTTTTGTTTGAAAAAAATCTGAGTCCTACATTTTATCTTATGAGATTTTCTTCATAGACCATGTGTTTCTTAAATTGAAAGAGACTACATTTGCACTACTGACCATAATACTAATTTATGGAAGTACATGGATGAGTTGCAGGGAGAGATGACAGTTCTTTTGGTGCCTTACTTGACACCATTTAAATACTTTCATGCCCAGTGGTAGGACACAGGACCAAGTCTCTCAAAACTCTGGTCATCCTGTGAAGGATTGTGGAGACCAGATTCCTAGACAAATTTCTGCCAAATCGACATAGTATGTCTTGACCATTCATTTATGAGTGGATATCCAGAAACCTTATAAAAGAAGGCCTAGGTAGAAGGAAAAAATAAAATAAAATAAGAGTGCTAAGAGCCCATATATACTGCCTGTACATACAATCATGTTCACTCAGAACTCTACTATAACCATCTGGAAGAATGAAGTAGAAATGGTAGCTGTGCATGGCAACCAGCAACCAAAGGTGGAAACAATAATTAGGCATGCTGACACATTGCAGCAACTGGAAATGAGCCCAATAGTTTTGGTAGCTTCTGCATTTGGCAGGAGATTTTTCTGCCTGTAATAACTCAGTTAAACTGACATTCATGTCTACTTCAACTGCTTTGGGTTCTGCTATGGAATATATTTAATTTAAAATAAAAATTGCCTTTCCTAGAATTTCCCAGTTGTGGGAGACTTTACTTGTCTCTTTCTTGATCTGGACTAAAAATTCCAGGGGTGCTACTATTTTGCTACAAGGAAAAAATGTGCATACTTTGGCCCTCCCTCAAAGGTGCATTGTCCTAACTTTCAGAAATCAATTAGACATTCATATGTATGTTGAAACACACAAAAATTCTAGGAAAAAGTCAAACATTCGAACATAGCATATTGTTATACTTTAAGAAACTATTTCCACATCATCATCATCATCATCATCATCATCATCATCTTTCTAAACTAATAGTTATCTTAGCCTTCATTTCTGGCCTCTTCCACCATATTTTCTGCATAGTTTGGTGTCACATGATTCTGAGTCATATCTGAGTATGTCTCACATATGTATCGTGTGTATCTTGCACAACTTTTGCTTCCAATACAGCCTTGTAAACTTTCTTCAAAGAATGATTTATGCAAGGTATAAGAAGTGCTACATTCACATGTGAAAGTTATACTAGAATATTGTTCTCCCAGGAGCCATAAACAGATCAGAGTCCAGTTTGTGCTATGAAAAAAGAAATATGAACCTCACTGGGACTTTTAATCACAATATGCCGGCTCTGAATTGAAGATCCATTTTGTATCACGTCCCACTGGACTAACAAAAATCTGCTTATTTACAGAAGTTAATTTAAAACTTTTAGCAGAAAAAAAGGATACTGAAGGTGTTGCCCAGTTTTCAATCAAACTTGGTCTTATTCCAGACAAAAGCCAATGTGCATTGTTGTGCTGCGTTTTCAAATTGATTGTTCAAAACCATAGTTACTATTAACTATTTTTTTCTGTGTTCCAAGATTGTTAGGAAATACCCTTACAGAACTGGGAATAATTTTATTCTGTACAGTCTTCTGTGGATGTAGAGAAAACTGTAAATTAAATTCTCATGTGGCCTTACTTTTCTGTCAATGGCTTCAGCCATCCAGATCTGCACTGGTAAGTTCACTTAATTGCAAGAGAAAAGCAGTGAAGCCACTAGAAATTTAGTTCTTTAGCACTGATTTTATTTAAACAGATTACCATCCAAAAAAATCTGACAAAACACCATTCATAATGTCACAATGTCACTCCATTTAACAAAGAGAGGCTGTTGAGATTTTTCCAATGGAAAAAAAAAAAAAGAGATGGCATAAAACACAGTAAAGAACCTCTAACCTCTCTGTATGAATTTTGGACTTTTGGGTAAGGCTTGAATAAAAAAGTTCTGGAGCTAGATTATAGTTAAATTAGGACTTTTGTTGACTATAGACAACAGGATAATCAGCTAGGAGGCAATGCTATAGATTTCTAGATTATCCCCAAACATTTTTTTGATTATGACAATTGGACAATTTTTATATACTTGATAGAATATAGCAGATGATATCTGACTCATATTAGGATTACATACATTGGAGCGACAACCATTGTGGATTCGGAATATGGAATGGAGGGGAAGAGTTTGCCTCTAAGACAGATATTGGTCATTGTTCTGAATGACTGTAATGGTAATGATAATGTAATAGGAATGATTTAATTTTAAATCATGCTTATCGCTGAAGAGACGCTTCGGAAATAATTCCATGCAGAAAGGGAATGTTCCCAACCTGTGTTACAACCACATACTCATCCACATACCATATTTTATGCTGAAATATGCATGTTAGTTACTATTTGCTAAACTCTAATTGGTACTTGTCCTGATCTGTCATTGTTCAAAAACTGATATGTTAGATGTATATATTCAGATATATGTGTGGAAATCACTGGTCCACGCTGTTATGCCAGACAATTGAGATCTGAAGTTTTCACTGCTGTAATTACAGCTGTGCAAGACTAAATTTGTTTGAATGCACAGGGCATCACTTGCCCTGGCTTTTCTTTGTTGCCAGAAATTTAAAACCTGTATTATACAAAACAATGGCAAGCAAAGAACTTTAATTTCAATTTCTAATATTGTGATTTTTCTGTTTCACTACTTCTTAGACTCTCTTTAGATTCTTTCTTATATAAAATACTTAAAAATATTTTTTTTTCAACCTTATTATCTGAGAAAACTTACCAGAAGTCAGAGGATAAAAGAGCAGCAAAGTCTTAGAGATCTTAGAAAGATCTTAAAAACTATACATACTTAAAAACAAAGATCTTAAGAACTATATAGTATGGTACAAATCAAATCCAACAATCCATCTAATAATGGCACAATGATAGACTCAAGAGGGATTGAGTTAACTGTAGTAAAGTAAGAATAGCCAAAAAAAGTGAGAATAGTCAAAATTTGAAGTTTCATACTTACACTTAAACATATATTTTAATGCTTTAAAGTCAGGGTGTTGTTTTTTTTTATTTTTAGAAATTTTTTTTAGCAATTGTGCGGCGGAATTTTGGAAAGAATTACTTAATCTACTGTTATATTACTTCATCACTTGCTTAATGTGCCTAATTATTATGAAGCTGTTCTGATATGATAGTCTAGTAATATTCAAAATCATTACCTACCCTTGTTTATACAATTTCTAAATTTGTACTGTCTTCATGAGATCAAGCGTAGCTTACATGATTAATTTATGCCATCATGATAAACTGTTTCTGATGTCAAGGGTCTTCAACAGAAGATTTTAAATCAATGTTATATAATAGCTGCTGATATTAACTTAAAAATAATTATACACTACTTGAAGTACTTCTGATAGCATTATGAATAATACGAAGATAATGTAAGCACCTAAAATGAAATAAAACAGCTTAATTAGGATTCTAAAGCTCTAAACAAATTTGAATACCTATCTCTCTATCACAGAAACTACTGCCAAAACAAAATGGTAAAAGTCTACATATTAGCTATTGTGAACAATTCTGTCAGCTCTACAATGCATAATAAAATAGGGTACAGTAAGTTCTTATATCATGCTCATTTTGATTTTAAAAAGCAACTTAGAAAAACTTCCATGCTAAAATAGAAACTAAAATTTCTAGACTTGTTGCATTTTAACTGATACTTTATTTTGTGCATCAGATATTACTCATAAGGACACTTCAAAGACACAGCAATAAATTTTACCGTATTCTGAGCTTTTAGAAAGAGAATTTAGGCTTATATTCTGAGCTTCTCTCTAATACTATTTCATGTTTGTATGCTATTATTCTGTTTTTGGAGCAGTGTGAACAATTTCAGAACAGATGTAAGAAATATGGGGTAGTATATGCATATGTGCCTTTTACAAATATTCTGATCATAAATGAACTTCAGAGAATGGGGCACATCCCATCATATTATAACATAGTTCAAAACCTTTTTTTAATAGGATCATTAAAATTGAACATAACTTCACTTGCTGTCTTTCCATTAATTGTAAAATTTAACCTCGGCTTATATATTCACAGTAACTTCACTAAGCTTACCGTTTACTTTTCTCCTGCTGCCATGTGCTCAATATAATCAGTCCCACTGCCAGAAAGCACATGCTTTTTTCAGAGATACCAATATGAGAGTCAAGTAGACTAGGATGCTTTTAAAAATTTGCAAATAAGCCAAATAGCCAGGAGATAATTACATTTCATTAAAGTGATTTTTTATTCCTAAATGTGTTATTCTTTCCCCTAATCACTAACAGTATTATTGCAAATGATCCAACCATATAGGCAAGACAAAATATAACATAAGTTATAATGTCTATCTGTCAAAATATAAGATGTATGCATTTTTTTTAATTAGGGAGATTGGATTAAGACTAAAAGTTTCATTCAAAGATTGTGCTCTGAAAATGCACTGAAAAGGTTACCCTAAGGGTCGTATCTGAAAACTTCATGTCTTTAAAATGCATAAAGTCTGTTGAGAGCTGACTAGAAACCAATCAACTGAAAAGAAACAAACATAAACCTGGTAAAAGCATTCAATATTATCACTAGATTAGTTCTCTAATTTCCCAAGGCAAACAGGACTATGACTTCCACCAAGCAATATCCATTCTTGTCAGTGCTGCCCTCCCTCTTCTCCTGATTTTTAAATTCATCCCACTTATACTTTTAGATTTATCAAATGAAAATGTGACAGGGAGGCTATTTGGTCTTAAAAATAACTTACCTGGGGAAAGGAGGGTACAACAATGTTCCTACCTGCTCCTTATCACTGCAGCATGCTTACAGTTTAATCTCAGTCCAGACTGATGTTCCAGTATCAAAATAATGTTAGTATTTATTAAGTAATCCTAACTTTGCTAATTTTAAATTCTTAATCTTCTTTGTTTCTTAAAACTCACATTGACAGAAATGGTTTTTTAACCAAACATTGCATTTACCTTGACTGGTCTCCAAGGATTTCAGGAAATCTACTGGAGCCTGAGAGAACTCAAAATGTGTATACAATCTATCCTAATTTTAAATTGTATTTGGGGAGGCAGGGGGTGGGGAGAGAAGTAAATCAGCCCTAAATGCAGAATAAAGCTCTTTCTTACAGAATTTGAAGATTAGGAGATAGATGACTAATGCAGAGGACCCATCACTGGTAGAGAAATATAGATCAGTTAGTAACCAAAGAGAAAACGAAGCAGCACATGCATCAGTACAATTGAAAGTACAGTCTACCTCTAAGAATAAAGAATGCAAACCTTGCTCACAGCCTTTAGGACTCTTATAATGGAAAAAAAAACCTATTCTGAAAAAGATCTGAAAGCAAGAGAATAGTGGACAGAGGAAAGTGGTAAAGAATCAGTTATGCCTGGAGTTTTCACTGTGACACAGACAAAGGAGTTAACAAAATCCTTTGAAGGCATATAAAGAAATGGGGAGGTTATGCGTCCTCTGTGTTTTGCTCAAATATAGCTGTCACTGAAATTCTGCACCTACAGTACAAGAAAGATGTTGTAAAAGATGGACAAAGTCAGGAACACCGAGTCATCTGCAAAATCATTAGGTTTAGTCATACACTAAACAGTATTGAAAAATGTTCATTTCTTTATGAATTTAATTAAAGTGACTATGAATACATGAAAAAACATGGAAAACTTTAATTCTAGTATTTCCTGTAGCTTTTAAAAACAAACTGGAATTCTATCACGGAAAAACATGGTAACCTAGACGTAGTGTCAGCAACATTTCAAATAGAAATGAAGTACAAATATCCATTAAAAACTATTAGCTTTCAGTTTAATAACAAATATTTATTTATTAATATGAAATATTCAACATATTCCATCTAACTGCCTTTTTCATAAATTTTGGGTATTCTGGAGAAACAAAAAAGATACAATAAACGTACTCCTTTTTATATGATTCACTTTTATACTAAAATAATTATCAGGACGATACATTTATTCCTCTAACTTTCTTAAAGCTTACAGTAGACCACCATAAAGTCCCTCTTTTATTACTTGTCCATCATAAAAGAAACTACAATAGTAATTTTAACAGATCCAGAGTTTTGACATAAAAAACCTCAATAACACAACAAGCTCTTGGCTATACATAACACTACCTCTATTTGATATTTGCTAATTAATAATTTAGGATTTTCAAACTGTCAAAGTTGCTATGCTCCGAAAGCATGATTTCCTCTAGCAAAAACATCAGGTCACCAGAATTAACTGTTGGATTGCTTTTCTATTATTATTTTTAAAGCAAAAGAGGTACTGTTTGGGTCATTACATTTCTTTCCTTTTTAAAATAAACACACACATGAATACAAAGATGATAAGTTTATCAGCCTAATTTCTTTGTCTTGATATTTTGGCAAAGTCTTTGTGTTATTCAAACTTACGAAATCACTCCTGTTGTCATCTTGCAGAGCATTCAGACACAAAAGCACCCTCACATAGCTTCCCTTGCTTACGGCAGGGTTGGAGAAGGGTTTTGGGAATCATCAGCCTTGTGTAACAGGAGCCATTGCTGAAGGCATTACAGTTACAAAAGAGGTAATGAAATAGGGTGGTGATAGTAAATTTAGAAAGTACCAGAGCAGGCTTTATTTGAGGCAGCTAAGGGTTGCAGCAGTATCACAAGGTACCTTCCTAGGTCCATGAATTGCTCTGCATCTCTAAATGCTGTAACACTCAGTAGTAATGTAAGGGCTAACAAAAGACTCAAAAGAAAAGATGTTGTCAGTCACCATAAATGAGATCGGTGTGTCTGCCAAAAATCAAAACAGTACATAAATAATACATCCTATGGGTCCAGTGTGCTAGAGTACCCACTTTAATTGAAGTATATAGTTTTGACAATATTCTAATATCATTAAGGTAAGTCACAAAATCTTTAAAACTAATCACAATCAGTATTTTCAGTCTACTCCTAAACTGTTTGTTCTGTATTGATCACAAATGCAATGTTTGCAACCAGTATGATTCTAGCTCTGAGCTCTTGCGAGAAAGCCCAGCTAAAACTAAGGCCCCACTGCAGCAGGCAATGTGCAATTACAGACAAACACTCCTTGCCCTGAAGCCTTTATAATCTAATAGAAAACACAACAGTACTTGGTGTTATCGGAGCAGTTCCTGAGATCTACTTTACTCTTATACAACAGCTACCAAATACTCGTTCATTCAGAACAGGTTTTAATGTGTACTAAGGATTCTGGTAGATTACTTAAAGACAAAAAGCTCTTGAATGGTTTAGCTGAATTTAGAAAGAATCTTGCTCTCTGGAAAGTTAGGTCTACTAAATCAGATTGCCTTTTTTTTTTTTTTAAAGTTTACTCCAGAAAGGATTTTGCCTTTGAAGGCACAAGCAAGTCTCTCACGCTGTTTTCAGGCTCAGACACACTTATAACACCATACCCCTAGTTGTGTTTTTTTTTAAAGGCGTCAATTTACTAAAATACCAGTACTAAAAACATCACATAAACACTTATTAGCAAACGCACCCATGAAACCCAATGATTTACATACAATGTACAGAACAGATCTTGTCCGTTTCAGCTATTAAGAACAACTGTTAAAGGAAAAATGGGTTGTGCAAATGATTTCAGATAGCTGTCACGCTTACTGCAAAGGTACAGAAAGAAAATTTTTGTGATCAGAATTTGTAGTTTATCTTACAGTCTCCAGAAATAAACTGTGATGTAATGGCTCCACAAAGGCTGGACAAATGGAACAATATTTGGTTTTCATTCAAGATATCTGTAAGGGCTGAACTGAACTGTGGGACACAGGATGAGCTTTATAATAAGAGATAAATAGCCAGACATTTTAGCAAAAAAGCAGTAGCTGGCATTAATATGTTCTCAGAGTCTAGGCACTAAGAGGGGACAGAGAAACACCCTGTCTTGCTGTGGAAGGCAATAGAACATAGTTATCCAGTGCCAACAAATCATCATGAAAAAAAAAAAATAAAACCAATCACCTAACTTATATTAAAGAATCAGTATCAATTTCCAGCTTTCAGTAAAATAAAACTTGTATGAACTGTCTTGCATAACACAGGTGAATAATAGTTCCCATTTCCACCACACTAATGGGAAATTAACATTCAGAGAGCCCTCTGCTCATCTTAGAACCCTGCAATTCAGAAACATTCTTATTACATAACCAAATTGGTTTCTGAGTATTTTAATTTCACTCCTGATACCACCCCAATAGCAGAACCTTGCCCAGTTTCAGTACATCTCCTCTATAAATGTTCTCTTATGCTACATTTCCACAAAAATGACAAAAAATAACTGATTTTGACTGTCCACTTTTGAAGCGATATGGTGAGACACCTCATAATACTGTGAAATTGCCAGATATTTGCCATCCTAATATATTAATTGTGCATTGGAAAAGCTGCTCAAAATATGTTCTCTTTCATTTCTTCTTTCTCTTCTCCTAGCATTTTTTGACAGAAGTGTCCTTTATAGATTAATGTACTGTAAGGGTTTGCTGCCTTCATTAAAAAACAAAACAAAACAAAACAAAACTCAAGAAACCATTCTGAAATCAGCAAAATTCTGAGATATGTACATCTCAAATTTAATATAGTCAGATGATGAGTATAACAGTCTATTATATTCTTGTTCCAATCGATGCATAAACTGGAATCTGCCACACTCCACAATTCATTACACATCCTTAAATCATTCGATAAAAATTGAAGCTTTTAAGTAGTCTGTGTGGCAAACAAACATATTTATTTCTCCTTTTAATCAGAATCAAGGCAGAATTATTATTTGAATTTAGAAGATATTTAGCAAATGCAAAATACTTAGACGTATAAAATAAGTTTGTTTTCTATAGTGGTCTCACTTCCATTGTGAAAAGTCAAGCAGATTAAAAAAATTGTGTAGTTTTTATAGGTTTTTTTCATCCTTTGCAAGCTTAGATTTTGAGTGAGAAGCTACAGCATATCTGTATTGTGTTCATTTTTTAGAAGGTAATATAATATTTGCTGCCTGTAGAAGTATAATGAAAAAAAAAGATTGAAATCAAACAGTGCCTACTATAAATATCTAATGTGTACTGAAATTCTGCCATAAGCTTTACTGAAATAATATGACTTTTTGTCTTTTTTGGTTTTTAGTTTTAGAAAGAAAATTAATTGATACACTATTGCAAGCCAGCATGATGCTAACAACAAAAGTGAGAACAAATTTCTTCGGGGAGCTCTAAACAGGGCAAAAGAAAGAAGTAGCCTCCATCTAAAATGTTTTCTGACAAGTAATTGTTGGTAATGAAGTATTTGATCAAAACAAGTATTTAACAAAACAAGTCAAATAGTTTTAAAGTTTAATAGTTTTAAAGAAACTACTTTTTGGAAAATAATCCAGTTTTCAGTCTGTTTTTTTTTAAGTTTATATGATTGAGGTCTCTGATTATCTGTTGTTCTATCTTCCCCCCTAACCTTCCCCCATAGTTTTAAATATTCTGACTAATTTTAAACAAATCTGACAGAAGATTAGAATTATAAAAAGTAATGACATTTTATAATTTATTTTTAAAAAAGGCAACCAGATAAGGAAAACCAGATACTATTGGTCACTAACAGGGGAACAGGTGTAGTGTGTAGACCTTAGTAAACAGCTGAGAATTCACACAAAAAAGAAACACGTTATAAAGCCCACCATAGTGGAAAACATTTCAACTGAAACTTACAGATAACTACAAAACACAAAACCCTAGGAATTCTAGCTTCAGTACTTCTGGTGTTCACCGAACACACTGGAAGTACAATTCATTTAAATATTTTTTGTTCTCTTCTTACTACATGCAGTGAATCATTCAGTGAATTTTATCTCTGTACTGTGGCAAAAAGTCTAGTCCAATTACGAAAATATATTTCATCATGAATACATTACTTTGTAATACATTCTGGCTAGCATCAGGGCTGGTTCACTAGTACTAGTAATCCCTGAATATTCAAAACTTGATGAAATATGCATTCAAAGGAGGAAGGAGCACACCTGAAGTAAATTCATTCTTAAATATTTTCAGGTTCTTATGTTTTCATGACTGCTCATCTTTTCTTTAAAAAAACCCCAAACAACTAAATAAAATTTGCCAATAAAATATTAATTCAATTTTTTATGGAGAAGTTAACACACCCAATGCTGTCACAGTTCACTTTCAAATATTCTGGGTATCTCAGAAAGGTCAGGTGACCTTCACCCTAGAAATGCCTATTTTTCTTGTCTACAAACGAAGACCAGGATTACAAGCTCAAATACAGATGCCTACTCTGGACCTGTTTTGGCGAGGTGGATCTCACATCCAAATATTAAGTAGGAAAGAAATATGTTGGAAGTTTGCTATAGGGAAGAAGTAAATATTTTATTTAAAAAACTCAAGCATCTTATGACTATTTCCACACCTGCTACTTTCTGTCTCTCTATATAACATAACAACTTGGAGAAAGAAATTAACTGACAAGTTTATCTGAAATGAACAATAAATAGTAAAATAGTCTAGCCAAAACCTCCATTCTTCAATATCCACCCATCACTGGTCAAACTCATACCCAACTCCCTTGACTCCTCTCCTTATATTAACAAACAAACAAACAAACACACACCTCCACAAAGGTGCCTATAAAGGTTGTCAGTAAAAAGGAACTCACTGTAAAACACCTAAGTGCAAAAGACGAAAGATAGTTCATCACAACCTGACAAAAATTTATTTCCAAAATTAGGATAAGTAAATTTAGCTAAAGTATTTTTTAGGCAGTTTAAGAGCAGATGCTGATCCTTTGCTGTCTGCTCTGCATAAACATTAAGGTTTTCATAATGCAGGTTTTTATAATGCAGTGGTTGTTTTTTTTTTTTTAAACTGTTCACTTTTTAAAGCAACATGACATGAACCTGCTTTACTTTATGGCTTTAGGCTAAAATAAGATGGTAATGAAAAGCTGTATGTGATGGATAGAGTTTGCAAAATCTGTTGGGATGAAAGTTCTAAATAAGATTAATAAAGCTATCCATGAAAGGGGCCACAGCAAGACCTATTTGTACTAATTTATACAACTAATATGTATAGAAAGTTATTCCCCAACAGCCTTACCTTTTCCCGATTGTTTTATGTAAGCATTTTTAATGGCTAATTATTCACATCAGAAGACCTAGAAAGACTCCCAGGCTGACTGGTCATTAAGTGACACAGTTCCAAGTCTCATAAGTTTGTCTTATCTTCACATCTATGTGTCAAAACCCACAGATTTAATCGTATGCCATAGTGATCGCTGATGCAATATGAGACATACTTTTGAAAGACTTATGGAAGCAAACCAGATAAATGTTTTGCTAAGCAATAGAACCACTATCATCCTCCTTCAAAGTAGTCATTCATTTAGTCACTCATTTCCCAAAACTTCCAAGACATGGTGAGATTAACTACTCTATTTATACCATGGCAAAAGCATTAATAAATTTGCTGAATCTGAAATGTATTAACTGTACATGTCACTAATTATAAATGTCCAGATTAGCTGTGAAAGTAGGACAAATTCATTAGGATGAAAAAATTGCATCCTCTATTTCCTTTATTTTTTATACACATAAAAAAATGCTTGTGAAATGGGTATAAAGCTCAGTCTCTTTCCTAGATCCTCATGTGCTAGTACTCTATAACCACTTGAACTAGTGAGGATGAATCACCCAAACAGTGAGGCAGTTACAGTCAGGTACCAGTAAGTTTGACTGATCCAGCCCAAGAATATTGTTTTCTTCAAGACAGAGAAAAAACCTTGTTCATTCATTCTTGTCATGCATACAAAATATGTCACTATGCATCTACATGTGCTAATGGTTATTTCAAAAAGTTTCATAATGAAATGTTTAAAAAATGCATTCTAATTAATTACTTACAAGGTTTAATTTGGTTATCTGAATAAACAATGCCAGGATTTACAATAAAACCTAAATATAAGCTATGAATTGTCATCTAATGGTGCAAGAGTAGGCAGAACCATACAAGCAACTTTAAATTTATTATTTCTCATAGCCTTCAGACATTTTAATGTCCCACTACCAGTAGCAACAAATTCATTAAAAACTTTTAATAGATACAGTAAATTAGGAATGAAGAATAATGTAGAACTGTATGCAGTAGAGAAGAATTAAATAACTATTATAATTATGAAATAATACTTCTTATAACTTGACATGACAAGAAAATGTTTTTACTACAAATTCAGTATAAATTATTTTGATATTTCATCACTGCCATTAGTAGTAGCAACAACAGTGAGGAATCTTTTAACAGTAAAAGAAAGTTTTTAGGAATTTTATATGTCCAGAAATGTATTACTTATAAAGATTACAGTATTATTTAATATTTTGCTTGGCATAAGAAAGAAGCAGTAAATATTTTACTAGGAATTGCGATGTCCTCCTGTTATTAACTGAAAATGAAGTCTTTCCATTGCTGTAGCACTTCAGTCAAGAAAGGCCCATGAATTTGTTTTTAAGATGACCTTAAATCAGAAAAAGAAGTGTTTTGCTCACTTAGGGCCCAGGTGTCTGATGCAGAGCTCACGTATATTATTTGGAACATTTCTACTGAGACCTTAGAAACTATGGACAAAAACCTGAACTCCATGGGATATTGCTGAGTCTAGGTTTTCTTTCTTAGGGGCAGTAGCATGCTGTACTCAGAGGTGTTTGATAAGAGGGTGATATTCAGTAAAAAGAAAACCAGTAAGTTTCTCTGAATAAATGATCCAGTCAATATGTAAGTAAGAACTGATGGCATTCATGTAGGCTGGCTATCAAGTTTAGAACATTTTAGTGATTAGTTCAGAACATTTAGTCAAAGTACTAAGGATGTGTAAAATTGTAAGGAGAACCTTAATAAAAAAAAAAAAAAAAAAGACTGTAGAATCTGTTTTCAACATAATAGCAAGGATTGTGTGCTTTTGTTATTAATAAAACATTAGCCAATGATACATTTCTGCCAGATATATATCCTTCCAGTTATAACCTTGCAATATGAAGGACATTGTAGTATGTACCATGATCATGCTAATTAAGGATTCCTCTATAACAATGCTAAATTGGTTTCTCATTGATTCCACATTCTATATTTTCTCTCTCTTGTAGAATCATTAAGCAATCATAGACATCTCTTTGACCAGAAAGAATATTTTGCTACATTTCTACTATTTCTCTGAAAATATTTCATAACACCAAAAAACACAGTCAAAATTGAATGAGATGGAACAAAGTTGATCCAAATGGAACAAAATTGAACCATTTGAATCCAAATGGAATTCAAACTGGAACAAGAAAAATTAGAGATTATTGGCATAACCTTTATCACTCAGTAAAGCAGGAAATAAATCTAAAATACAAAATCTAAAATATGAAAGCCACAATTATTATATAAAAAAATGTATTTTTACAAGTTTTATATTTGGGGAAAAACAGAGTAAGCTATCCACCCACTTACCACTGTGTTTTCGTTGTATGAGAATATGTGGCCTCAAGCACTGAAATACCCTTTCCTCCCATATCCTCTGATTCCATTTGTGCTGTATTCCAGAAAGAACCGTTTAAATTTAGTGGTTATTAAATCATCAATATCCATATAATCCAATTTAGATATAAAAGAGAGAAATTATTAGCATGACCATGATTTTCAGCACTGAAGCCTTGATTCTCTATATCTTTTTATTTTAAACATCTACAAGACAAAAATGTGACGTTCCTGACATTATAGTGCAGTAGAAGGCAGGTCTAGGGAAGGCATGAGTGATTCACAAGCCTTTTGCAGGCTTGGATAAGTACTCTAAAATGTAAATGCTGGACAATTAAATGTATGAACAATTTAAAAGAGATCTGTAATTTACAAGCAATTTCTACATCCACAGTATCCTCAGAAGGCTGAGTATAATTAATAAGGCCACCATCCAATAATTGCAAAATCTTAGTTATTATTTAAGGTCCTGTGTGAACTTAAAAAATAAACATAATATCCTTGATATTTATGCCTGTAAATGAAAGTAAATACTTGAGAAATTAATAATTATATAATAGCAATATCTTTGAAACAATTAAATTACAGAAAATAAAGTCCAGCCCTTGCCTGTTTAGTGGGAAGTACCCATCACTGACCAGTCACAATAGATGAACATCATGAACACAAAGAAATTGTTTCAAAATTCAGACCCAGAACCTAATTATTCTACTATTAAAAAAAATGCACCACCTAAAATAATAAAATAAACTTGCAACCCAAAAGTGGATACTAAAAATAGACTGCTGAGAATTCTTAATATGAGTGTAAAGAACAAATATCCTGATGTTCTATATTTTTAAAATAAGAATACTATTTTTAAATTCTCAGGTAATGATTCAGGAATGTAACTTGACAGTCTAGTTCTGAAACCACTGAAGAATTCATCTTTTTGTAGCTGTCTTTTTAGCATTTATCTATGGCACACAAACACCACCACCCTCCCCGTGCCCCCCCCCATTTGCTTCTTTGCTGCATATTAAACTGGAATTAATTTCCAGTACAACCTGTACTGGAAACATTTTTACATACAAAATGGAATGTAGATTGGGGCTGCAAGGCAGCCCACAAGAAAAAAAATGAAATAACAAATTTTAGATAGATGATTGCAAATGATATTCTAACATTCAGCCATGGTAAGATCCAACTATAAAATACAGCACCTGAGCTGTCTTGATGATGGTATGGATGGTATTTCAGTTTGGATAACAGTGTGCTATTTTGAGAACTCATGTTCCAGAAAGAGGAATAGACACAGGAAATGAGTGAAGTTGTTTAGCTATCATATGAAAGCAGATTAGAAAACAGCAGCTTTAGTTTACCAAAGGAGATCCAATAGAGAAAATGACTGCAGCCTACAAGAACAGAAGGGGATAAACATCAGGGAGTAGATGAAACTGAACTACAACTCAGTCTTGGCACAAAAATGAATGAACTAAGTGCAAATGCAGGAAGTTGAAGAAGTTAAAGTCACCAAGCATTAAGGAGTGAAGAGACAGAAAAACCTTTCAGTCAGAATAATGAGAGCAAAAGAAATCTGTAACTACTTTCAAGACAGAGTTCAATATGTTTCAAAGGGTTTAGATGATGTACTATCTGTAAAACATCCTTTTAAATCCTGTCTCCTAATCATAAAAGAAGTCAATTACAATTTCTTAAAAACTGAAATGTGATATTTCTTTTCAACACCACAAGTTCTGCTCTCAAAAAGTCTTAGTGAAAAATTCACAATAAGAGTATTTAAGTATTCATGACCCAAAATGAAACAACTCTATTATTAGGTTTCATTCACATTATATATAATGCATAAATGTTGTTTAATATCATACCATTGTGCAGGAAAAAGGAACACACTTCCCCAAATACACCGAAAAGAATGTAATTACCTCTTAACCTATATTAACATAATCACCTAATCATACTGTTGACTGTTTCATTTTACATTAACATTTGACTTCATGTATTTACTGAATGTTAATGAACACATTAATCTTTACTTTTTCAGAGTAGTCCTACCTAGAAATAGTATTACACATCTGAATGTTTTGTAAAATTTTTTTCTAAAAGAGTTCCTTGTTGAATACAAGACCATTCACTTGCTTGTGAAAGCATTTTCAAACAAATCCTGTTAATTCTGAATATGGTTCACTAAGCAGCATGATCTCATTAATAAAACAAGTTGCTAATCTAGTAAATCAAAATGCTCAGCTGTTTTAACTGTTTACCTAATGGAAATTCTAATGATCTCTTCTGTCAGCCTCACAGAAGCCTAATACTTTTCAAACAAGACCCAGCAAAATAAAGAAAGAACCAATGAGGAGAATGGGGACAATGCAACTTCAGACTAAACATTCTTTCACAAATAAATGTTAACTAACATTGGGTCTGCATTCTTGAGGTTAGTTGGAATATTTTCACATTATGTGAATTTTCATTAGAAAGGTAGTTTTGTCTGTTGTACTGAACTAAATGAAATGTTTGAAAGACAAATTCATGAGTTCCTGGTATTCCTAACACAGGGGAAAAAGGAAGAAAGAAAAAGCTTGATGGACTGCGAAAAGAAAATTTTGGTAGAAATCGATTCTGCAAACATGTTCAAAGTGTTCTCATATATTGCATAAGAAAATAACAAATGGATAACAGATGAGAAGGAGGATAGACCAAAGGGAAATGTAAACCAGAAGCAGTCTTGTTCTACACTGAAATCTAAGCTTCTACATAACAAGACATTATCTCAGGGTCTTTCAGTGTGATGTTCAATTCAGTATGAACTTCTTTCTCAGTGATGACAAGAAAATACTGTTTCTAATCTGGTGGGTCTGTGAAATGTGCTACACACCCAGTGCATTTATAACATCTATGATACATCTTACCTTGGTCTGGGCACTATCAAAAATCAACCTCTTCTCAGAGAGAAAATATTGTTTTAGAAAGGGGTTAGAATAAAAGAGACAAATGCGTTTTCCATGGATCCATTTTTTTTAAGTGCTCATTTGAAGCTGCTCAAGGATACCAGAATATTGCCAAGAAGGGTGATGGAGCAGAGGCAAAGGAAAGAAGAAAGGGTAAGGCTTTATGACACTGTATTACTATTCATCACCTAGATACTCATGTCTTACTTTAGTACTGTATGGTTTTCAAAGAAATATTTAAAACTGGCACAGAGAAAGGGAGGCAAAATTTCAGTGGAAATACACGAGCTCTGCTACCTTTTACATACACAATAAAGAGCATCTTTAATTCCTTGAGGACATTCTATTTTGTCAGCCAGATCTTAGACTTCTTCAGTGTTCAAAGTGTTGATAGTCATTTGCAGAAAAATATTTACCTGCTATTTTAACTACTTCAGCTTAATGTACTACTTAACATTTATATCTTTTTTTTTATACTTGCACTGCATGATTTGGTTTCCTTTTCAGTTCAGCAGTTTTACAGTCAAGAAATAGCAGCCTAAATCTTAAAAATGTGACTTTGAATATTGAAATACAAAAGACATGATTTATTTTTTTAACCGTAGGCCAAAAAGTAGATTAGTGTTGCATTCAAAACAAAACTGTACCTTTCATATTAGATAGACCTAACTTCTTTCAACCTGAAATCCAGTAATTCAATCCAGCAATTCAAATGTACAAATGCCAATTAGTTTAACGGAATTTTTTTCTTATGCACACGTAGTAGTTTATAACATGAATCCAGAGTTTAGTCAAGCCATGTTATTCAGCTGAACCTATCAACTTGCAAAACGTCAGTTTAGAATTAATTCTTCATACCCATTACCATTCCAATCATACAAGAGGGAAATGAAATAAACTACCAAGAAACTAGAGTTATTATTTTCCTTATGATGCTCGAAGAGCTTGCAAGATGAAAAGCGTACAAATTGAAACTGGATGTATAGGAACTAAGTGGCTATTCTGTCACACTGCATTTCACAAAAAGCATCCTCAAGGTTCTTTGATTAAAACATGAAATAAAGCAATACTTGCAAGACATAGTTCATGGGATATCTCTTGTACAGCTCAATGGTTAATCACATTTCTTCCAAAAGATTTTAAAATTAAGTCTGATACTTCTGCTGGTCATAAGTATCAAATGGAAATTTATGAGCACTTTAAATAAAAACCAAACAAATATGTAACTATGGAAGTACCACAATATACCATGTTATCCTATATTTTACTTCTTTTAAAAATGTATTTTAAAACAAACTAGTGAAAATTCTTAGTTAACAAGGACAACAGAAATATCTGACCAAAATTGCCACTGGCCACTCAACACCAGAAATCCTCCTTAAATGAACTGCAAAACTATAATAGAGTACCCAGACCTGCAAATTTCTAATCATTGCAGAAAAACAGGAAATGGGTTAATCAAATCATACCTGGAGAAATTGGTTGGTTTTTGCATGACCCACGTCTCCAGCCTCTATCTGTGCTCTCGACAGCTTCTCTTCCGTTTCAGTTAGCCAATGATTAAAGCTCTTCATGTCACAATGAAAAAGCCGCCACTTTTCCAAAGATTTGTCAAATCGTCTGCAAGTATAAATGGAGATGAAATAACTATCTATTGGTACTTTATTTACTGACTACAGAAAAAAAAAAAAGAAAAAGAATAATGTTGGATGTCTCAGGTCAAATTTGGTATGATGTTCATGGCATCATGTATTAGCATTTCTAACGGTTATAGCAAATGGAAACACGGTAGTACTTCTGAACAATGAAATTGTCATTAAGCATATGTGTCACAAACCAGTGTCTTATCAATTTTTTAATCCTTTGCAATGTTTCAAATTAATTCCATGGTCAAAACATGTTTTCAATTTACAGCTTTATTAACCCACACTAACTCATATCATAGATACAATACCCACAAGCCCCAGTGTAACTGGGTATATCCCTCTGTCAGATGCTAGATTCTACCATGAAGAAAACACCAGTGCTGATAAAAGGCTCCTAACGCACCTTAGTAATTTGCTGTAGCTACCAACACTGCAAACAATCACTGCTGGCTAACATACTGGCTGTGTGTTGTGACTATACAATGATTTTTAGATCCCTTTTCAAAGGGAAAATAGCTTGAAAGATCTGTGATGCATCTGACCTACCATATCATAAAACAAAGGATGCAAAATCAGTAGACAGATTCTTAATTCCTTACTTCCCAACTTTAGTCCTATGATCCTATTGTGATTACAGGTGGGGGGTGTTTTTTTGGTAGAAATATGAATTGTAATATTATACGTAATACAGATGTAAAAGACGATTTTTTTAAAGGAAAATTTTTAATGGAAGTTGCTACCCCAAAGGATCCCAGGCATATACTACAATTCTGCTCCAGTTTTACTGAGAGAAACTAATTTTCGCTGCCTCTCCAATGGATACAAATGTCCATTTATTATAATTGCAAAGAAAATGCAACTCTCTTCAAAGGAATTTCTACTTGTATTGTGTAAAGGCACCCTTTATTAAACCCTTTTTCTATATATGTTTCACTTCAATTTGAGTATTTGATAAAGATAGTTATGCAAAAATAAAAATGCCTGAAATATGAGGATGATTGAAACAAAATTAAAATATTAAAAAATAGGGTTTTTTACAATAAGCAAGATGAAAAATATTACTACCACATCTGCAAGTCTACAGTCCACTACATAAAAGACTGGGTAAGTACTCCTGGCACTTTGGGAAGATCTAATCCGTTTTTGTCCAGAGTGACTGACTGATCTTCTGGTTCAAGATCTGTTTGCCTTAGCCACTGCCAAGTACTAAAGGAATGAAATGAAGACAGAATTTGGGGGTTTTTTTTGCAGATGGCCTATGTCTTAAGGAATTCAGTTATCCTATGTTTTGAATTGGTGTCAAAATGTGATCACTAATCAGAGATTAGCTAGAATGTTTTGTTAGCAGATCATCATTAAACATGCTACTGTTGTTTAGTTTAATAATCCTCCTTTATGGGATTATAATAGGTTTTAGGGTGTACTTAAAGGATAAAACCAAAGATGCTCAATTATTTTTCTAGGAATTAATCTGGTTCTGTATGTACAAACTATACGATTGTTTGAATGTTAAAGAGTTTAATTCACCAAATAAAATCATGTTACTATCAGAGAATACAGACCATCTCTTCCATTGTACTGATGATTTTTCATTTTTTATAAGAAAATATAATTTTTTCTTCTCTTCTGTTGGTTATATATTCCCACCTTGGTTTTCAGATTTTAAAATCTTTTAATACCATACAATATGAGTAGCACTATATCCATTTATAACCATCTACAGAAGGATATATACTTTTCTCTAGACCTCCTTTTCTGGTAGACAAAGAAGATTTATTTTTCTGAACGCACCCATACAAAGATGCAGTTTTCTTACTTCTAACATACTGCATATGGTAATCACTTTTGATTAATAATACTCAAAGTAGAGTTGGACCAGCAAGCAGTGAAACAGAGACTTTGTACTTATTCTGTTACATTAACTATAAGACAGGGAAAATATAAGGCATAGAAAACCCCCACAATCTATGAGGATGATTTTTTTTTTAAAAAAGTAGTTGAGATAAAAGTATTCCTTGTACTGTTCTACTAGTTTGGTCATGAGATGCTGAAGGAAAACTAATAATTATTTTATTAAAATTTTTAAAAACACATTTTAAAAGAACAGAGAAGACTTTTCAGAGTCTAAATTCTGCAGAGAACAGTAGTCCTCTAACTGTCTGTGAATCAACTCTTTTTGTTCCTCAAGCAGAACTTGATTCATGGGCCCCGAGGTTAATAGCTGCTAAACACCAGAACCTTTATTTGATTTAAAAGATAATAGTTACTGCTTAGTCCTATGCAGTCCAAACACGCATTCCAAACCACTCTAATAAATGACAATGTGTTCAGTAAATTTCATTGGAAATGGACACAGACAAACTATCAGAATAGATCAGGTGATCTTTATTCTATTGATTTTAATATGGCTGCATGTCTGATAAAGCCACAGCAAAGAAGGTGCCAGAGCTCAGCACTGATTGACCAAATGATCAGTTATGCCATTAATAGTGATGACAGATAAAGATGGAGGAAGATGCAGCCTTGGACAAAACAATACATCATAACATTCAGAATACAGAATCTTACTAGTTAAAACTAAAAAATATTTAAGGAAAAAAAAAAAGACTTAAAGATAAAAAAGTATTGAAAGACTCCTCTAAGCCTTTATGGGCTGATAGCTTCCCACAGAAGCTGACATAAGCCTCTTTGCTCCCTATAAATTCAAGCTGTAGTAAGTTTTTAGTATACTGTGAAGCTGTTATTTAAATAACATTCTCACAGATTTTATTTTGGAACCCAGTATCAACCATCTAAGAAATTGTTAGAAAAAAACAAATACAAAATAATCAGTGCACAAAACCTGTGTCTATTTAAGAATGAAAAATAGATACAGAGATTTATAGTAATTTCTACACAGTAGCAGTTGGTGGAATTTTGCTGTTGAGGCATCAAAATGAGTACTACAAAACATCTTTCAAGAATAAGCACAGCTCATGCACTCAAAATATTTTTGTTGAATACATTAGGGAAAAGTATAATTTGAAAACACATTTTACAAAAAAAGTGTTATGGTAATCAAACACCTCCTACACTGCTATAACATCTTATACCACTGTAACTTTCTTCTATGTTCTCTTCCTTTCATATAGGATAACCCTCTTGAGATGGCTAGGTATTTATTTCCACCTTTGCCCTGTCAATTGTGTCCTTTGCATTTTGCTCTCTTTATCAAGCAATGCCAACTGGAGATATCACAGTTTTCAAATCACTGGCTTGAATGTGGTCTACTTTTCATTGCTGTTATGAAACGTGACCACAATCACAGTAAAAATCTTAAATATGTTTAAATTATGTTCAAAGAAATACATTTAGATTCCTAGTTAATGTTTATGACTGCTCTGCTTAGCTACAGATGAACACAGGAGTTGTTCAAGATCTGCCATGTGTGTTGCATTCCTTAGCAATATTGTAAGCAAACAGATAATTGATCCAGTTAAAAATTGTAGTCACTCACCTAACTTATTTATTAAAATGACTGTGATCATTTATCATACTTTATTTTTCAAAACGAGTCGAACCATAACTGAAAGGCACATTATAATATTTTTTTGACTACCTTACTCTGAATTACAAGGAAAAAATCTTATTTTACAGTTAAAAAAATCCCCTAGAAAATGAAAGTTAAAATCCATTTCTTTTGGTCCAGTGTGGTTTCTCATTTTGGACACTACATTAAAACAGCTTTCCTCCTGTTCCTCACAAAATGAAATTACTCTTCTCAGCAGGAGGAAGTTTATCAGTAGCTTAAATGCAAAAATTCAGTGGGGGTTGATATTAGTATCACTGAATTTGCATTCCAGCACTTGCAAATTGAATCTCCCATCACTCTCCATTCTTCCTCTCTTTGCTTTGGCTAATAAGAGTTGCAAGGAGAAGAAAAGAGAAAAGTTGCAGTGAGAAGACATGTATGTCTAAAACTTACAAGTTTAAATACTAATGCTTATTGCTCATGTCTTAAAAAAACTTGTGACTCTCAGCATAATAAGTATAAACCAATATTAAGCATCAGTAAAAAACAGAGGAAAGTTATGGACAGGCAAATCCACTAAAATTCAATGGTCTTTCAGTGATTAACTGTACTTAAATACTGTTACGATGATAAAAGCAAATGCAGTTGTTGCTGCAGTGGCAGGTGCACGTCCATTTGAAATGGGGAGTGAAAGGGGATATCACTGTGCAGTTTTATGTTCACACTGTGTGTTATGGGACACCCCTCCTGGGTATATCTAAGTGAGAGCTTCCCCTGCTAAATCTGTGTATTGCATCCTTTTACACACAGTACTACTTTAAATAGCTTTCTAAAATTTAAAAACAAAGAGGCTTTTGCTTGCTTGCTTGCTTGCTTGTTTTACCATTTGCAATCCTGTTACCAGGTGGCAAGTTCAAAACCCACAAAAGGAGAAGGCTAATTAACCACAAACTTTGAGCAGCTAAGTTGCTGAAGTCTTGGCACAGCAGAATGGAGATGGTAAAAATTCGTAAGTGAAGTCATAAAAGAGCAATGCTCTGAGGACTATGAAAACTCAGAAAGACGATGGCTGCCTCAGGAATCCCCAAGCACACAATCTGGAGGTTAGGAAAGTGTCATTACAGGCCTTGCAATTCATATACTCTTACCTAGGGATCCACCCTTGTTTGCTGTCAGAGACGAGTCACTGAGCTAAAAGAACCCAGTGTATCCATTCACCTGTATCTTCATCTACTTAATCCCTTTCCCTTTGACAGGCATAAGTGAAAATGGTGTGGATAGGAGGTGACTGTCTGGTATTTGGGCAGTATTTCCTCTTTGATGTGTCCTCCTCTCCTGTTTTTCTTTGCATATGCTCGATAAGAAGATACAAGCGGGCACCCTGAAGCCAAGCATTAGGTTCCATTGGACTCCAGACTAGAATGTATGACTTGTATACATTGCAAAGGGCGTAAGCATTGTACAGGAGCTCTGACGCTTAGTAAGGTAGCCTTATTCCTCTAACTTGAGTACGTTAGAGTTGACAAGTGAAAAACAATTTGTACACCAGCCTGATTTTTTTCTATATGCACTGACACTCCAGCAGGGAACATGTTAAGCAATGGCTCGAGGAAGTGATTTCCTGTTTTCTCATTAGCACATAATGGATTTATTTTGCCTCCAGAAAGCAAGAAAGCAAAAAAGCAACCAAAGACAACTGCTGAGGTAATATGCAGGACAATTTACATTAAGCCATAAAAATATTGGTGCTTTCCTTCCTTCAAAGATTATCATTCTAGTAAACCTTTAGGCTTGACTTGCTATAAGCAAAATTTAATATTCCTTGGTAGTATTGTACATGATATTGCACAAGGATTTACAGATGTCAATTTGGATATGCTGTCAGTGGAACTCTATACAATGGGACTGAACTTGATGTTCCATGTCCCAAGGCTGCCATTTTTAAAAAGCCATGCAAAGGTGGAAGGAAAGACCTTTGAATACAGGAAAGTCACAAACATGAGATGGGGTGCAAAAGGTTATTGGTTTGTTGTTGTAAACCAAATCTTAATTTTGCATCTGTGATTCAATTAATTCCTTGATATTTTGATAACATTCCTTGATAAACTATGAAACCCACTTCTATGATAACATTCTGCTTTAGCAAAACTTCACAGCCAGTTAGCTCACATGAAAAAGAACAGTTATAAACTTCCCTAAAAGTCATGATTTATGTCATAGAAACTATTATTGTTAGAGACATACACTCTTATTCATCATCTTGGAAAAAGATTCAATAAACTTCATTTCTGTACTGTTGCTAAACAATGTACTGTAGGATTATGCTAATATTAACCTACAAATTATGCAGTTTTGTCAACTTGATTCAGCACAATTAGCACCTTGTAAAAATACACAAAACATCAAAGTAGTATAAATAATTATGTATTAGTATGTGAAAGCATTAGCTTTAATACTTAAGGCCATTCTTACAGATAAGAAAACAAGAAAACTTGTTTTTTTCAAGCAATGTCTACAATTAAAGTGCTTAAAGAAACAGCTAACCCATTTTCAGAGGTTTTGATGTTTTCATTTCATTTCACAGAATTCATGTCTTTTGAGTGCTTAATTTATATTTAATTTACATATCCTCTCTGCGTTTGCACTAAAAGTGATAATCTCATTTTAGACACTGTCACAGATCTTGCTCCCAGGTTTTGCTGTAGGTCCATTCTGGGACAAGACCCAGCTGTATATATTCTATTCACACCCCTGCACCCTGCCTTTCATCCACAAAATAGTAAATGATCAGAAATAAAAAATAAACTGCAACCAAAATAACCATAACAATGCCATCCATCATTACGAAATGTAATTTCTCTCCTCTTCCCAGAAAGTAGGTTCTGCAGCATTACGTATAAATTAAAAACATAATAAATTACAATTACATTATAAACATTTTTATATCTTGAATTGTATTGATTATATTATTGTTCTTGCCCCAGTAGTCTGCAACTCAATTTCCCATCATATAGTTACTGATATCATACCATTCAGTGTTAATCACTGTATGAAAGACAATGACAATTAAATTGGCAATGAAAAAGCAAGATCATGTCAGTCATTGCTGGTTTTTAGACATACAAATTCATTTTTATGAAGCATGAGAGACCAATAAACTGAATAACCATTTACAATTAATAATTGTACAAAACCTCCATTGGGTTCTAATGGATGCCATGTGTCAATAGTGTAAAAAGAAACACTCCATATAATTTATAAAACATACATTCTTCTTCCACACTAAATAAGGTTATTTACTATGCATATGAATTTGAACTTCAAAATTCCACCTTTTGTTTTTCCTAAAAAGTTTTCCTTCATCAGAACAGAGATGAAATGATGTATTTTAGAGAACCGTGCCTAGACACCTGGCTTAAAAGCAGGTAACAACCTTTCCCTAGAGAAAATAAAGAAGTACTTGATTAATTGTGACCTAGGTGAGAGAGTAGCATATTGCAACTCCCTTATACAAAATAAATTATTAATGCAATTGGTAATAAAACTACAAATTTCATAGCTTGCCAAAGTGAAACTATCAAAAATTGCCATGATAAGAAATCCCCAAATTAAACATTTTACATGAAAAGAACAGTGGCTCAATTTTATAGAAATCCAAACTAGTATTTCTGCCTGCATATAAAGGGTATGCACACATTTCATCCTCATGATGGGTGACAGTGTACACTGCACGTCTAGCCAGAATGCTCCAGTGTGTTATCATTACCCACCCTACGGTAGCATCCATCTGATAAAATGAAATATGGGTGAAAAATCACGTTCACTAACTGACAGGGTGCTGTGGGCCCCCTCCTAGGCTCTCCAGGCTCCTTCCCCCACCCCAGGGGGTCTGGCCAGCTTAAGGCCAGCTCTGACGTGGCACAGCAGCATGACCTGTCATCGGGCTTTGGTGAGCCCAGCAACATAGTGAGAAACGACTGGGAGAAACCTCATCTGGTGTTTCTGCCCAGATATAGAGCTTCAGGGCCATATTTAAGCTCAGGCCCTGACCTGGGTGGGCTACTCTGTAGGTATGCCCACAGCACACCCTGCTCACTGCACCCAGCGTGGCTCTGCTCCCCACCTCCAAGCACGGTGGCACCACTGGGAGAGGTCCCTGCCTGCAGTCCCCTACCCCAGCCTCGCTGCACCCTGACATGCTCAAACATCCCTTCTACACAGCTCCAGTGCCCTCTTCTACCACCAGAGCCTGAAGCCTCAAACGGCCTTGTGCTGGTGTTTAAACAAGACACTGAGCAAATATTTCCACTGTCCTTCAAAGTCCCAGCATCTGTGACTACAGGATGGTGGCTGGAAGGTGGGGGCAGCCAGCACAGAGGACACAGCCATGTTCCGGCAAGGGGTGTTAGCCTGCCTGGCCTGCCCAGCTGCACCTGCATCCCACAGACCAAGTGCCCATTAACTGCTGGAGTGCATTAGACAGGCTCCTGGAGAGACCCTCTTCCAGCTTGGTTTCATCTGAAGTGAATCCAGTGCACTTTTTGGTGTGAGGCAGAGCACAGCAAGCAGGTGATCCCAACCCAAATTAAAATACTCATAGACATATTTGAAGTCAACACCAGTGAAACCCAGCAGCACGTTCTGGCTTAAAGGTTCTGCTGCAGTTCAGATCCATTCTGGGACAAGACTCAACGATAGCTTCTACAGACTGGACACAGAAACAGGTGCAAGACCCAGAATTATAGAGAACTGACAAGTCATATCCAGTTGCGGGAAACGAGGTCTCACAAATTCCTCAATTTACCATCATAATTCATAAACAAAAAATTCATTTCAGTGAATTCATGGCCCAGAGCATAAGTATGTGTAATGCAATATTGGAGGTATATATTACAGGATGTCCCCTCGGTATTCCCCTGTAATTACTATGAAGTGCTTGAACCCTATGATTTCCAATGACAGAATTCTTAGTTCAACCTGTAATAACACGTTTTAGCCTCCGAAATTGTCCTGTTCAAGTCATTATTTCCACTACCTATCTCAAAATCCCCCTACAATGGTGGCTTTAGAGCAGGAGGAATAACAGAAAACTGATGATACCAGTTAATGCTGGCTGTTGACTCCCTGAGCCTGAAAGATGTTATTTATCCTGTTTAAGGTATGGCAGATATGTAGAGAAATATATATACTGGCATAAGAAAATTAGACTTCCTCGTTTCTGTTTAAGGTATTTATCCTGTTTAAGGTATGGCAGATATGTAGAGAAATATATATACTGGCATAAGAAAATTAGACTTCCTCGTTTCACTGAAAATCATAGTAATAACAGACTACTTAGCATTATCTTCTTAAAATACTGATGCCTATATTTGTGGTAGGTATATTTTACTTTGTAGAGTTTTTCAGTCAGTTAAAAACCTTTTTAATAAGTGATTGGGTTTTTTAAGAGTTTGCAATAAAAAACACCTTTTCCCTTTCATTTGGAAAATTCATTTGAGATGAGAAACTTAGGTCCATGTAACAGCTTCTAGGTCTAATTGTAAGAGTAGCATATAGTAAACAGCTCTATTTTTCTGAAACTAAAAAGTTGATGAATCTTACAGAAATTATAGGAATGGGAAAAGCAGAGAAAATTCTATTGATAGAGGACAGCATGCATCATACTGCTAACCCGGAGAAAATATTTCTGGGTCATAAAGAGCCTGTTCAGATAAGATACTTTACAGTATCTTTTCCAAGTTTAACAAATATCTTAAATAATTCTGATACTAGTTAGTATAACAGAAAACCAAACAAAAACAGCTACTATAAACAGAAAGTCTATTTTTCAGTACCATTAAACCTTGATAAGTGTTTTTAGAGTGGTGGCATTTGAAAACTTGTTTTTTACCTTTAACTACTGTGAATGATGATCTACTGTAGTTAAATAAAGTATTTGCAATAGGCAGGATAAACAGGAAAAATACAATGCATTTTGTGGAAAAGTAGCTGAACTGTAAAGGTTACCATAACATTGGCAACTACTACCATCTAAAAGCTCAAAAAATTAACTGGGGTAGTTATGAGGGATTTTATATGTATGTATATATACAAATATATATTCTCTATAAATATATACTTGCTGATTATATGTATTAATTTACAAAAAAAATGTTCAGAGTATTATATATATTAGTCTTGTGAATAACGAAAGACATTAGACACTGTCAATTATAACTTATCAAGCTAGAAGTTCTTCATGAATGCATAGAAAAAGCCATTTTGGCTAACACATATGATTGTACTACTAGTAATATGGAGAATTTAAACAACGTCCAGCTGCCTAAAAGGGTCGGTATCAGGAAGTTATTATCTATATCCTAAATAACATGAAGTAGAGAACAGGCTACTCAGCAACTTGATAACTCAGAGAAAAATAGAAGAATAATTGCTTTCACTCTCCCTGTAAAATTATGAAGTTAGAGACTAAAGACCTGAGCAAAGTGCCTACATGTTGTTAGAAGCCTAATTAACATTTGCCTTGTCATTTATTTTCGAGCTAATGTAATATAGTCCTAGAAAAATAAGACCTTCTAGTGACAAAACCCATGTATTCTTTAGTGACCTGGAAATACATTTGCTCATAAACTCATTTCCTCTTTATGTTTTTGATTTGGAGCATGTTGACATTGATACATTTTCTGGATTACATAATTGTGTAACTCAAAGTAACAAAGCAGTAAAAGATTTTAATTTCTATACTTCAGGAGTACTTTAAAAGCAAACCCCCTTCCCTTCAGTTTTTCCAGGGTTGACTGTTTGCATCTGTTTGGAAAGTGGAGTCTTAATGTGTGTGGTACAGGCAACACAGTAAAGAATCTCAAATGTATTTTCAGAGCAGCCTGCCAGCCCTACCATTTCTGGCTGCAGACTACTGCTTTTAGGCATAATTATTGTTGTACTCTTTTGAGTGGTGATTTACCAGGATTTCACACTCTGGCAACTGGGGTAGCCTGGATGTCCAGGAATCCCTGATGAATGGCTACAGTGTCTACATGGACCAAAGTTACTGCATATGGACAGCATATGTTGCAGTGGCACCTCGTCCCTAGGTTTCAGATCTTCTAACTGAAAAACAGGCATGTAGGCACGCAGGGTCAAATTGCGAGATAAGAAATAGTTACCCTTATTAACTCAGCCAACCTGACTATATGATTTGTAAGATTATGTCAGTTTATAATTTATTAACTTTGTTAAATTATGATTTGGGAAATAAATTAATTCAAGCTTAGTTCCACCCCCACCTTTTGCTTCTCACTTGTACACTGCAAAAAAGAACAGGAGAATTGTCAGACTGTTGAAAGGTGGGACATGAAGTAGGGATAGATGGACAGAGGTGCGAGCAGCATTTTTCCCTGGAAACCCATACCATTAAGGGTTTATGATATCTGTAATCAGAAAAAAGTACTTAAAAGAGGCACAAAATGCCATGTTTGACATTAATGATCCAGAAATAGGACTTATGTTATCCAGCATTACATATATACACACTATATTTCTTGTTTAAATATATATATGTTTATGTACACTATCGTTATCATATATAAATATATATATGAACACATACACACACATGTATATACTATACTATGTATACTATATTTCTAACATCCATCCACCAGATTAGAAAGCTTTGCAGCAAGAAGGGATAAGTGACAAATAACCTCAATGAGGAAAATAAAGTTGCTGAGGCTTTTTCAGATCACGAAGATGCAAAAACTTTTAACTAACTCAGAAACAGCACAAAAAGAAGATTACCTCTCTAGCAACTGGGATTGTGATACATCTGATCAAAAGGACCCCAACATATCTCAGAAAGCCATCTGGTCATTTTAATCTTCCTTTATAGTCAATGTAGAGAACAGATAATATAAATATCTAAATTCAGATATGGACAGTATAGATATAGTGCTATGTACAGGTATACTGACACTGCAGGGGCATGCGTATTCACTGATTCCCTTTATACTGAAAACACTTTCAATCTTAGCAATACCCAAAGCAAACATTCACATTTCTTCCTGTTCTCTGATGTGTATAGAAAGGGCAAAGTGAATTCTGTGCATCCAGTATTTTGTCTAGCCCAACAGTTTTTTTGGTCAAAAGGAGTCCAAAGCCATATGCAAGCAGGGATTTGTGAACTTTAACATGTTCAGCAGATGCAACAGGCATTTGATAAATATTGATAAGTAACTTGTTTCTTCTTCAAATGCTTGCCCATGTGTGTACAGTCACCTCGTGCATGACTTAAAGTAAGACCATTCTCAAAACTGACAACTCCAGTGTGCTTTGGGGCATACAGTTTTTAACCTCCCACTTATGACAACATCATTCAGATCCTCTAGCATCCTAAGCACTCTTGATTAATAAACTCCTAAGAAGTGATTCTGACACTGAAGGTACTAATTTCAGAAATCAGCTGTCTTTCAGTGCAGATGAAGGGACTCCAGTCACCATACTTGCTTGTACAGCACAATTTAGGAGTATTGTGACATGCTGGCTTTGGAAGTTAAAGAGGAATGCATGACAGGATCTGAAAATCCAATATGCTGATGCAAAATTTGGAGACCAAAGACCATTTGCCCACAGACTAGCTGAGCACATTTCCAGGCAAGGAAAGAGGTGTCTGGATCTGGTTGGTTACTGAAGACAAATGGGCAGCCAGAAGGCTCAACTTGTTACCATTGAATAGAAATAATGATGGATAGTGGAACTGTTTTTTATACACTTAGACCATGCTTGGGCTGCCTGAAGCCATGCCAGGGTGCAAATAAGGGCGGAGTCAGCAATGCAAGTATATGCTACCACTTGATCCAAGTCAGTTAGGAAAGTTTATGACTGGATAGAATAGCTTCCAGAAAACCGCTATCAGTTCTGGAGGTAGCTCTCAGAAGCATAAACTGTGGCTATCCAGTACAGGTCTAGCAAAGAATCTCGTTCACGTCATCCTTCTATCCGTTCATCATTCATCTCAAGGAATAAAATAGGTGTGAAGCTAGCTCAAATTATGAAAGCAAGTTATTCATTAAAAAAATTCTTGCTGAGGTGACGCTAGAGGCCAGCTCTGTACAATGTAAGATGGTCAGCTACTGCCGCAAATGACTTCATCAATCTTTCTGAGCAGTGGAGACTCTGCATTGCACATCCTAGTCAATCACCAGGGGAAAAAGGCGGAGTATAATTGAAACAGACTCTAAGGTTATGCAGATTAAGACTGTTAACAGGTAAGTTTAATGCAGTTTCTGTCTTTGGTTATCTCCTACCTGAAACCACACTTTTCTTTTTTTTTTGGAACATAGAAGCTAAACAGAGATCTAGTCTTTTGGGAACACAGCAGTACAGCAAGAATCAATAGAAGCTGAACAGACATAGCCCGTTTGTCAGAGAAAAGAAGCTCACATATTATGACGCTCTGATCTTTCATATAGTCCATATGTCATTGCCACTGGACAGTGAGAATTAATCACAAACGAAAAGCTCTGAAATGGAACTTAAAGATAAGCTTCATTTAAAACTGACTGGTTCAGTTTAACAATATTTATTTACAGTAAAGAAAGTAATCAGTAGAATATATGTGTATATAGATTAGCAGTGTTTAAATTAGTCATAACAATATTATAAGTTTGTTTACTGGTTCATTTAAAGTTTGCATTGCAATATTAGAGCTCTATTTAATAATATAATGAATATGTTCTGTTTTCCTCTGATTTGAGTACAGTAACTTTTACGTTCTTGTACAGCAACATGCAATTATGATCCTAAAGAGCTACAGCAAGATTCCAGGCATAAGAAATTATGAAGAAGAGGAAAAGATGAGATTTTCAAGCAGTTACAATTAATTTTTAGTTATTAAGTGTCCCAGCTGGAGATATTTTTAGTTAATACTTGTTAATTGAACTGTCAGGTATGTTAAAACAGACTTGATAAAAATGTCTATACTTTGCCACGGCTACTGTAACCTAACTATGTAATAAAGCTTGTTTTACTTCTTTGTAGATAAACTAACCAAAGAAAAGTGGTGCATGAAGCTATACAGAATATTTGTAGTGCATACTTCATTAAGTGAAGTTTTCCTAACTCATATTTTGATGTTTTAGAGAGACCCACTTTGGTATGAAAATTCACAACTATAAGACTTTTCAGTATTATATTATAGCAGAAAGCTTTGGGTGTTTTATTAGCATAAAGAGTTGGGCAGCATGATGGAGCTGCCCATCTTCTAAACATGCACATACTGAGTTTGGAGGTGTGTCTACAGCAATAAGAGTATTAGGGTCTTTATCACTCTTCTGTGGCATACAAAACCATTAATCAGGCACTATGAGAGATTAAGCCCAGCAACATTTTTGGAATGATGTACATTTGGCCTATTTCTTTCTGCAGCTGCAGCCCCTGGGGGCTATAGCTTTTTTTTGTCTCATAAAAAAACCCTGAGAACTCTTTCTAGGAAAATTGTCCAGGATCCACGACAAGAATTTTAAATGTTATGGGACACAGGCTTATGTTGAATTTAATGTAGATCTTTTAATTTGCCCATAAAATCAAGGAGTTTGGAATTTGGAAACAAATCTTCCAAGAAGTCTGCACTTCTCCTCAGAACACAATAATTAGGTAGCTTGGACTGTGGAGATGTTCACTGTTTCATTAAATTTATAGAAAAGAAAATCTAAGCAGGAAAGAATACTGAGGAAGGCTGTGAGCAACACATAGGGGAAGAAGTGGTAATGTTTCTGCTGGAATAATATAAATTTCTCTGTTTCAATACTGATCCTCTTTGTTAGAAGGAAGTATGTCTTCTATGATTATTAATATTTATCACAATGAACAACTCAGCTTTCACAGGAAAAAAATGAGATGCTCTTAAGAGCAATAAGGTACAACCAAAAAGTGTGGATTTACAACAGGGACTAACGAGGCTTCAATTTCCCTGTCCTTATTAATCATATTTCCCACCTTACCTTGCGGCTGGCATCTCAGGGATTTCTAGCCTAGCAACAAAATTTTTCTCCAGCTTTTCAGATCTGCTTGCCAGATACATGACTTAGAGAGAAATGGCAGTCTAGGTAGCAGCCAGAAAGAAATGGCAGTATCTCCCTGAAAGACAACCGGACATCCCAATCCCATTCATGGCACATGACCTACCAGTGGCTGCAAGAGAATTGTTACTGTTTCTAACACTGCTTGGACAAATAACCAATCATTTCAAAATATCATTACATTTTGCTTAGAGTTTGCAGAACTGCAGTTCTATTGTACAAACTTACTTATCAGTAGAAAACAGCACTCAAATAGATTTTCACAAAAAGATCTTGAGATTCCCCCTGCTTTGTCTGCAGCGCTAAAGAAAGTCTTGAAAATCCCTTCTTGCTCGCCAGAGTAGGCAGCTAACTGCAGTGGAAGCTCCTGCAATTGGTTCTCCACAGATACTTTATTCCCCTTCCTTCTGTAACTAGGAAACACAAAGCTATAGTCCCCCGAGGATAAAGTAGTGACAGCAAAATAGCTCTTGAAGCTACAGCAACTTCCCCTTTCGGGGAGGGGGAAGGGTTATACAGTTCTATTTACAAGATGATAGTCAGCTTGACTTTTCCAAAAAGAAACCCCTTAAAGTAGTTTAAAAAAGGCTCCTGGTCTCCTGCCAATTCCTGGAGATCAATACAGCGTTCTCCCACTCAAATAATCTCTCCCAAATTGTTATGGGAAAAGACATGATAAGTTGTTTAACTAGGGAAAAACAGGTCTTTTTGATCAAGCTGTAGTAAGCTATATTTTTAGTTCTCTGAGCCCTGATTATTTCTGGTTCAGTCCTAGGTAAACCTAGTGATTGTCATAGGCACATTTCAGCATCAGCAAAGAGCAGTACTGATCCTAATGGGGCTTCTGCAGTAAAGCATCTGTACAGAACGGACTGAAATTATTGTGAAAGTGGTGCATAACTGCAGAAGAAAGAAATAGACAACTATGCACATCATGCTATGTAAACACAGAAAAAATACTGCAGTCACCCCAAGATCTGCCTTATATTTCTTAGAGAAATCTTACTTTCATTGTTCCTTTAACAATAGAAGGTCAAATAAGTAAACTGAGATTTTAAGAAAATGGTGTTTAAAATTCCAAAGTTATGGCTATACCTACTTAATAATGTAGAGCAGGTGTTTAGCTTGCTTGAAATTAGGCAGGAAGAAAATGTGCTGCTCATTTGTAGACACATACATACAAAAGAAAGGGAGGGAGATGTAAGGTAGAAGGAATCCTACTGTTTTCTGTGCTAGCCAGGAAAAGGGTCAATAAAACAAGCTGTAGAAGAATAAAACAATCTTTCTTATTTTTGGACATTACCCCCAGGGAAAAGCTTTGACCTAGCAGCAAAGTCTACTTACCTATGCTTTGCTTCCCTTACATGGCAAACAACTCAAAGCTCCACTTCAGGGGATTTTACTAGATGGAATTACATCCTTGTATTACATGGTTCTGTAATTAATTTATTCTACTTACTATAAATATGTCTCAGTAGAAAACTGGATGACAGAAGGAGCTGCTTATTAGTAGAAATCATACACAATGCACCATTTATACTACTTACAATATCAAGAGTATTAAAATGAGAATCCCTAAAATCATATTTAATCCTAATTGTCAGATTCTTCATTGTCACAAGTAAAATCTTCTTAACATCTTCCATGTAACTTTGAGTAATTTTTTGTTTTGGTTTTTTTAAATAGTAATTTAATTCAGCAGCCACCTTCATAGAATAGTTTAGCTGTGTATGTGCAATATACGTATGTACACTTGTCTATATATATAAAGGCTTTATTTCAATTTTTCAGTCTTTGCCTAGTATATACTGATGACTTCAGTGCATAATTTACATTTCAAAACATACTTCAAATACAAAAATGCTGTCTAGAGAAAATGTTGAAATTCAAAGATTATCACACCACTGTAGCCAAGATTTCTTGTGCTTTTTACCACTAAGTGGCAAAACCAGTGACGCAGTAAGAGCCCAGTACTAAAATTCAGACTTCCCATTTAGAATCTGTGTGTCACTCTGGATTAGTAACCTACCTTTTTTAGACTCAAATAGTACTAACATAAAGTCTAACTGGAAAAGATTTGCACAGATGGAGTGCAAAATTAAATCTGTTTACCACTGTCAAGGCTGAGGTGGCTGTGCTGGGTCCCGTCCAGGGTGGACATATGCTGCGCAGCCTTTGATAGTCACACAGAAATAACCCATCAGCAGAAGCCCCGCTATTTGTCAGGCAGTTGACTAGATCAGGGGTTATGTAATGGATGAAGATTTGGGAAAGCTGTAAAAATTAAACCAAATCTAGTAAAGCTTTCCAAATCCACTTGTCTTGTGATGGTCTTCATGGCTTTAATGTTTTAGGCCACAGTCAGGCTTCGTCCTTCTCCCTTCATTAGTTGCCAGGCTTAGGGAGAAGCAGCTCGAACGCTCACAGGCCTCTTCTTTCAAACACTCACCAAAAAAATGGTAAAACAAAGTTCCCAAGGCGACAGCTGAGCTGGAACCACTGAAATCTGCAGAGTGCCAGGGCACTGCGGGTATCAACTGGCCTTACTGTCCCTGACCAGCCTCACTGGGACCCACACCCCTGCCATGAGCCCAGGACCCCCATTCCATCTCAGGCCTGGGCCTGAGCTATGGCTTGTGGATCTTGGACCTATGCTGTAGGTAGCTTGTCTCCTGGAAGGACACCTTGTCTCCGCTCCTGTTGTTGGCTTCATCTCCTGAATGAACTTCAGACCCATGTTGTAGCCTTGTTTCCAGTCCTGTCTCTGGCCTTGTCTCCTTTGGCTCCTGACTAGGCCCCCTGGGTGGCCCCTGGTTCTGGTTCATCACTTTTTGCCTCAGCTGGGACTATCCATGGACCCTGTTACCTGCACCCACCCCTGCCCACTCCGGTCAAATGCTGTAAGAGTGTGCCGCAGTAAGGGAGCTGCAGGTACTGGAGTCACCCTTGGTTCCTGGCTTGTCCTCTCTCGTGGAAGAGTCCTGCTTCTCCTGCTACCTGACACAGAGCTCCTAACCTACACTAACATTGTATAAATACTGACCAATCGTGCAATGCAAAAAGTTTCATGATTATACTCTAGTTTAACTTGGCTGTTGCAATCAGGATTTTCTGTTACTATCATAAATATGGTACGCTATGTGTACAAATATACTGTAAACCTACATAGAATCATAGAATCATAGAATCATTAAGGTTGGAAAAGACCTCTAAGATCATCGAGTTCAACCGTCAACCCAACACAACCATGCCCACTAAACCATGTCCCTAAGCACCTCATCTACACGTCTTTTAAATACTTCCAGGGATGGTGACTCAACCACTTCTCTGGGCAGCCTCTTCCAATGTTTAACCACTCTTTCAGTAAAGAAATTTTTCCTCATGTCCAATCTAAACCTCCCCTGGCGCAACTTGAGGCCATTTCCTCTCGTCCTATCGCTTGTTACTTGGGAGAAGAGACCAACACCCACCTCACTACAACCTCCTTTCAGGTAGTTGTAGAGAGCGATGAGGTCTCCCCTCAGCCTCCTTTTCTCCAGGCTAAACAACCCCAGCTCCCTCAGCTGCTCCTCATCAGACTTGTACTCCAGACCCCTCACCAGCCTCATTGCCCTTCTCTGGACACGCT